>NW_028120683.1:0-223088 GCF_965178545.1 Coloeus monedula | reverse complement strand
ATGCCTAGGGTTAGGGTTATGCCTAGGGTTAGGGTTCAGAAAACCACAAAGCCAGGAGCTCCAGGGATACTCACCATGCAAAAGGCAGGCCAAGTTGAGCGTAGCACATCCAAATCCCCTCTCCCTCTTCGTCATTCTGCTCGGAACTCACCACAGCCCAATGCCCGATTACTGCCTCAGTCTAGGGTTAGGCTTAGGGCTAGGGTTAGGGTTATGCCTAGGGTTAGGGTTCACAAAACCACAAAGCCAGGAGCTCCAGGGATACTCCCCATGCAAAAGGCAGGCCAAGTTGAGCGTAGCACATCCAAATCCTTGCTCCCTCTTCGTCATTCTGCTCGGAACTCACCACAGCCCAATGCCCGATTACTGCCTCAGTCTAGGGTTAGGCTTACGGCTAGGGTTAGGGTTATGCCTAGGGTTAGGGTTCACAAAACCACAAAGCCAGGAGCTCCAGGGATACTCACCATGCAAAAGGCAGGCCAAGTTGAGCGTAGCACATCCAAATCCCCTCTCCCTCTTTGTCATTCTCCTCGGAACTCCCCACAGCCCAATGCCCGATTACTGCCTCAGTCTAGGGTTAGGCTTAGGGCTAGGGTTAGGGTTATGCCTAGGGTTAGGGTTCAGAAAACCACAAAGCCAGGAGCTCCAGGGATACTCACCATGCAAAAGGCAGGCCAAGTTGAGCGTAGCACATCCAAATCCCCTCTCCCTCTTCGTCATTCTGCTCGGAACTCCCCACAGCCCAATGCCCGATTTCTGCCTCAGTCTAGGGTTCGGCTTGGGGCTAGGGTTAGGGTTATGCCTAGGGTTAGGGTTCAGAAAACCACAAAGCCAGGAGCTCCAGGGATACTCCCCATGCAAAAGGCAGGCCAAGTTGAGCGTAGCACATCCAAATCCCCTCTCCCTCTTTGTCATTCTGCTCGGAACTCCCCACAGCCCAATGCCCGATTTCTGCCTCAGTCTAGGGTTCGGCTTAGGGCTAGGGTTAGGGTTATGCCTAGGGTTAGGGTTCACAAAACCACAAAGCCAGGAGCTCCAGAGATACTCCCCATGCAAAAGGCAGGCCAAGTTGAGCGTAGCACATCCAAATCCTTGCTCCCTCTTTGTCATTCTGCTCGGAACTCACCACAGCCCAATGCCCGATTACGGCCTCAGTCTAGGGTTAAGCTTAGGGCTAGGGTTAGGGTTATGCCTAGGGTTAGGGTTCAGAAAACCACAAAGCCAGGAGCTCCAGGGATACTCCCCATGCAAAAGGCAGGCCAAGTTGAGCGCAGCCAATCCAAATCCTTGCTCCCTCTTCGTCATTCTGCTCGGAACTCCCCACAGCCCAATGCCCGATTTCTGCCTCAGTCTAGGGTTAGGCTTAGGGCTAGGGTTAGGGTTATGCCTAGGGTTAGGGTTCACAAAACCACAAAGCCAGGAGCTCCAGGGACACTGATCATGCGAAAGGCAGGCCAAGTTAAGCACGGCACATCCAAAACCTTGCTCCCTCTTCTTCTTTCTGCAAGGGTTAGGGTTAGGGGCTCGGGTTAGGGTTAGGGGTTAGGGTTAGGGGTAGGGTTAGGGTTAGGGTTTTGACTAGGGTTAGGGTTCACAAAACCACAAAGCCAGGGGACCCAGGCACACTAAGCATGCAAAAGGCAGGCCAAGTTGAGCGTAGCACATCCAAATCCCCTCTCCCTCTTCGTCATTCTGCTCGGAACTCACCACAGCCCAATGCCCGATTTCTGCCTCAGTCTAGGGTTAGGCTTAAGGTTAGGGTTAGGGTTATGCCTAGGGTTAGGGTTATGCCTAGGGTTAGGGTTCACAAAACCACAAAGCCAGGAGCTCCAGGGATACTCACCATGCAAAAGGCAGGCCAAGTTGAGCGTAGCACATCCAAATCCTTGCTCCCTCTTCGTCATTCTGCTCGGAACTCACCACAGCCCAATGCCCGATTACTGCCTCAGTCTAGGGTTAGGCTTAGGGCTAGGGTTAGGGTTATGCCTAGGGTTAGGGTTCACAAAACCACAAAGCCAGGAGCTCCAGGGATACTCACCATGCAAAAGGCAGGCCAAGTTGAGCGTAGCACATCCAAATCCCCTCTCCCTCTTCGTCATTCTGCTCGGAACTCACCACAGCCCAATGCCCGATTTCTGCCTCAGTCTAGGGTTAGGCTTAAGGCTAGGGTTAGGGTTATGCCTAGGGTTAGGGTTATGCCTAGGGTTAGGGTTCAGAAAACCACAAAGCCAGGAGCTCCAGGGATACTCACCATGCAAAAGGCAGGCCAAGTTGAGCGTAGCACATCCAAATCCCCTCTCCCTCTTCGTCATTCTGCTCGGAACTCACCACAGCCCAATGCCCGATTACTGCCTCAGTCTAGGGTTAGGCTTAGGGCTAGGGTTAGGGTTATGCCTAGGGTTAGGGTTCACAAAACCACAAAGCCAGGAGCTCCAGGGATACTCCCCATGCAAAAGGCAGGCCAAGTTGAGCGTAGCACATCCAAATCCTTGCTCCCTCTTCGTCATTCTGCTCGGAACTCACCACAGCCCAATGCCCGATTACTGCCTCAGTCTAGGGTTAGGCTTAGGGCTAGGGTTAGGGTTATGCCTAGGGTTAGGGTTCACAAAACCACAAAGCCAGGAGCTCCAGGGATACTCACCATGCAAAAGGCAGGCCAAGTTGAGCGTAGCACATCCAAATCCCCTCTCCCTCTTTGTCATTCTCCTCGGAACTCCCCACAGCCCAATGCCCGATTACTGGCTCAGTCTAGGGTTAGGCTTAGGGCTAGGGTTAGGGTTATGCCTAGGGTTAGGGTTCAGAAAACCACAAAGCCAGGAGCTCCAGGGATACTCACCATGCAAAAGGCAGGCCAAGTTGAGCGTAGCACATCCAAATCCCCTCTCCCTCTTCGTCATTCTGCTCGGAACTCCCCACAGCCCAATGCCCGATTTCTGCCTCAGTCTAGGGTTCGGCTTGGGGCTAGGGTTAGGGTTATGCCTAGGGTTAGGGTTCAGAAAACCACAAAGCCAGGAGCTCCAGGGATACTCCCCATGCAAAAGGCAGGCCAAGTTGAGCGTAGCACATCCAAATCCCCTCTCCCTCTTTGTCATTCTGCTCGGAACTCCCCACAGCCCAATGCCCGATTTCTGCCTCAGTCTAGGGTTCGGCTTAGGGCTAGGGTTAGGGTTATGCCTAGGGTTAGGGTTCACAAAACCACAAAGCCAGGAGCTCCAGAGATACTCCCCATGCAAAAGGCAGGCCAAGTTGAGCGTAGCACATCCAAATCCTTGCTCCCTCTTTGTCATTCTGCTCGGAACTCACCACAGCCCAATGCCCGATTACGGCCTCAGTCTAGGGTTAAGCTTAGGGCTAGGGTTAGGGTTATGCCTAGGGTTAGGGTTCAGAAAACCACAAAGCCAGGAGCTCCAGGGATACTCCCCATGCAAAAGGCAGGCCAAGTTGAGCGCAGCCAATCCAAATCCTTGCTCCCTCTTCGTCATTCTGCTCGGAACTCCCCACAGCCCAATGCCCGATTTCTGCCTCAGTCTAGGGTTAGGCTTAGGGCTAGGGTTAGGGTTATGCCTAGGGTTAGGGTTCACAAAACCACAAAGCCAGGAGCTCCAGGGACACTGATCATGCGAAAGGCAGGCCAAGTTAAGCACGGCACATCCAAAACCTTGCTCCCTCTTCTTCTTTCTGCAAGGGTTAGGGTTAGGGGCTCGGGTTAGGGTTAGGGGTTAGGGTTAGGGGTAGGGTTAGGGTTAGGGTTTTGACTAGGGTTAGGGTTCACAAAACCACAAAGCCAGGGGACCCAGGCACACTAAGCATGCAAAAGGCAGGCCAAGTTGAGCGTAGCACATCCAAATCCCCTCTCCCTCTTCGTCATTCTGCTCGGAACTCACCACAGCCCAATGCCCGATTTCTGCCTCAGTCTAGGGTTAGGCTTAAGGTTAGGGTTAGGGTTATGCCTAGGGTTAGGGTTATGCCTAGGGTTAGGGTTCACAAAACCACAAAGCCAGGAGCTCCAGGGATACTCACCATGCAAAAGGCAGGCCAAGTTGAGCGTAGCACATCCAAATCCTTGCTCCCTCTTCGTCATTCTGCTCGGAACTCACCACAGCCCAATGCCCGATTACTGCCTCAGTCTAGGGTTAGGCTTAGGGCTAGGGTTAGGGTTATGCCTAGGGTTAGGGTTCACAAAACCACAAAGCCAGGAGCTCCAGGGATACTCACCATGCAAAAGGCAGGCCAAGTTGAGCGTAGCACATCCAAATCCCCTCTCCCTCTTCGTCATTCTGCTCGGAACTCACCACAGCCCAATGCCCGATTACTGCCTCAGTCTAGGGTTAGGCTTAGGGCTAGGGTTAGGGTTATGCCTAGGGTTAGGGTTCACAAAACCACAAAGCCAGGAGCTCCAGGGATACTCACCATGCAAAAGGCAGGCCAAGTTGAGCGTAGCACATCCAAATCCCCTCTCCCTCTTCGTCATTCTGCTCGGAACTCACCACAGCCCAATGCCCGATTACTGCCTCAGTCTAGGGTTAGGCTTAGGGCTAGGGTTAGGGTTATGCCTAGGGTTAGGGTTCAGAAAACCACAAAGCCAGGAGCTCCAGGGATACTCCCCATGCAAAAGGCAGGCCAAGTTGAGCGTAGCACATCCAAATCCTTGCTCCCTCTTTGTCATTCTGCTCGGAACTCCCCACAGCCCAATGCCCGATTTCTGCCTCAGTCTAGGGTTAGGTTTAGGGCTAGGGTTAGGGTTATGCCTAGGGTTAGGGTTCAGAAAACCACAAAGCCAGGAGCTCCAGGGATACTCCCCATGCAAAAGGCAGGCCAAGTTGAGCGTAGCACATCCAAATCCCCTCTCCCTCTTTGTCATTCTGCTCGGAACTCCCCACAGCCCAATGCCCGATTTCTGCCTCAGTCTAGGGTTCGGCTTAGGGCTAGGGTTAGGGTTATGCCTAGGGTTAGGGTTCACAAAACCACAAAGCCAGGAGCTCCAGAGATTCTCCCCATGCAAAAGGCAGGCCAAGTTGAGCGTAGCACATCCAAATCCTTGCTCCCTCTTTGTCATTCTGCTCGGAACTCACCACAGCCCAATGCCCGATTACTGCCTCAGTCTAGGGTTAAGCTTAGGGCTAGGGTTAGGGTTATGCCTAGGGTTAGGGTTCAGAAAACCACAAAGCCAGGAGCTCCAGGGATACTCACCATGCAAAAGGCAGGCCAAGTTGAGCGTAGCACATCCAAATCCCCTCTCCCTCTTCGTCATTCTGCTCGGAACTCACCACAGCCCAATGCCCGATTTCTGCCTCAGTCTAGGGTTAGGCTTAGGGCTAGGGTTAGGGTTATGCCTAGGGTTAGGGTTCACAAAACCACAAAGCCAGGAGCTCCAGGGATACTCCCCATGCAAAAGGCAGGCCAAGTTGAGCGTAGCACATCCAAATCCTTGCTCCCTCTTTGTCATTCTGCTCGGAACTCACCACAGCCCCATGCCCGATTTCTGCCTCAGTCTAGGGTTAGGCTTAGGGCTAGGGTTAGGGTTATGCCTAGGGTTAGGGTTCAGAAAACCACAAAGCCAGGAGCTCCAGGGATACTCCCCATGCAAAAGGCAGGCCAAGTTGAGCGCAGCCAATCCAAATCCTTGCTCCCTCTTCGTCATTCTGCTCGGAACTCCCCACAGCCCAATGCCCGATTTCTGCCTCAGTCTAGGGTTAGGCTTAGGGCTAGGGTTAGGGTTATGCCTAGGGTTAGGGTTCACAAAACCACAAAGCCAGGAGCTCCAGGGACACTGATCATGCGAAAGGCAGGCCAAGTTAAGCACGGCACATCCAAAACCTTGCTCCCTCTTCTTCTTTCTGCAAGGGTTAGGGTTAGGGGCTCGGGTTAGGGTTAGGGGTTAGGGTTAGGGGTAGGGTTAGGGTTAGGGTTTTGACTAGGGTTAGGGTTCACAAAACCACAAAGCCAGGGGACCCAGGCACACTAAGCATGCAAAAGGCAGGCCAAGTTGAGCGTAGCACATCCAAATCCCCTCTCCCTCTTCGTCATTCTGCTCGGAACTCACCACAGCCCAATGCCCAATTTCTGCCTCGGTCTAGGGTTAGGCTTAAGGCTAGGGTTAGGGTTATGCCTAGGGTTAGGGTTATGCCTAGGGTTAGGGTTCAGAAAACCACAAAGCCAGGAGCTCCAGGGATACTCACCATGCAAAAGGCAGGCCAAGTTGAGCGTAGCACATCCAAATCCCCTCTCCCTCTTCGTCATTCTGCTCGGAACTCACCACAGCCCAATGCCCGATTACTGCCTCAGTCTAGGGTTAGGCTTAGGGCTAGGGTTAGGGTTATGCCTAGGGTTAGGGTTCACAAAACCACAAAGCCAGGAGCTCCAGGGATACTCCCCATGCAAAAGGCAGGCCAAGTTGAGCGTAGCACATCCAAATCCCCTCTCCCTCTTCGTCATTCTGCTCGGAACTCACCACAGCCCAATGCCCGATTACTGCCTCAGTCTAGGGTTAGGCTTAGGGCTAGGGTTAGGGTTATGCCTAGGGTTAGGGTTCACAAAACCACAAAGCCAGGAGCTCCAGGGATACTCACCATGCAAAAGGCAGGCCAAGTTGAGCGTAGCACATCCAAATCCCCTCTCCCTCTTTGTCATTCTCCTCGGAACTCACCACAGCCCAATGCCCGATTACTGCCTCAGTCTAGGGTTAGGCTTAGGGCTAGGGTTAGGGTTATGCCTAGGGTTAGGGTTCACAAAACCACAAAGCCAGGAGCTCCAGGGATACTCACCATGCAAAAGGCAGGCCAAGTTGAGCGTAGCACATCCAAATCCCCTCTCCCTCTTTGTCATTCTGCTCGGAACTCACCACAGCCCAATGCCCGATTTCTGCCTCAGTCTAGGGTTAGGCTTAGGGCTAGGATTAGGGTTATGCTTAGGGTTAGGGTTCAGAAAACCACAAAGCCAGGAGCTCCAGGGATACTCACCATGCAAAAGGCAGGCCAAGTTGAGCGTAGCACATCCAAATCCCCTCTCCCTCTTCGTCATTCTGCTCGGAACTCCCCACAGCCCAATGCCCGATTTCTGCCTCAGTCTAGGGTTCGGCTTGGGGCTAGGGTTAGGGTTATGCCTAGGGTTAGGGTTCACAAAACCACAAAGCCAGGAGCTCCAGGGATACTCCCCATGCAAAAGGCAGGCCAAGTTGAGCGTAGCACATCCAAATCCCCTCTCCCTCTTCCTCATTCTGCTCGGAACTCACCACAGCCCCATGCCCGATTTCTGCCTCAGTCTAGGGTTAGGTTTAGGGCTAGGGTTAGGGTTATGCCTAGGGTTAGGGTTCAGAAAACCACAAAGCCAGGAGCTCCAGGGATACTCCCCATGCAAAAGGCAGGCCAAGTTGAGCGTAGCACATCCAAATCCTTGCTCCCTCTTCGTCATTCTGCTCGGAACTCCCCACAGCCCAATGCCCGATTACTGCCTCAGTCTAGGGTTAGGCTTAGGGCTAGGGTTAGGGTTATGCCTAGGGTTAGGGTTCAGAAAACCACAAAGCCAGGAGCTCCAGGGACACTGATCATGCGAAAGGCAGGACAAGTTAAGCACGGCACATCCAAAACCTTGCTCCCTCTTCTTCTTTCTGCAAGGGTTAGGGTTAGGGGCTCGGGTTAGTGTTAGGGGTTAGGGTTAGGGGTAGGGTTAGGGTTAGGGTTTTGACTAGGGTTAGGATTGAGAAAACGACAAAGCCAGGGGACCCAGGCACACTAAGCATGCAAAAGGCAGGCCAAGTTGAGCGTAGCACATCCAAATCCCCTCTCCCTCTTCGTCATTCTGCTCGGAATTCACCACAGCCCAATGCCCGATTTCTGCCTCAGTCTAGGGTTAGGCTTAGGGCTAGGGTTAGGGTTATGCCTAGGGTTAGGGTTCAGAAAACCACAAAGCCAGGAGCTCCAGGGATACTCCCCATGCAAAAGGCAGGCCAAGTTGAGTGTAGCACATCCAAATCCTTGCTCCCTCTTCGTCATTCTGCTCGGAACTCACCACAGCCCAATGCCCGATTTCTGCCTCAGTCTAGGGTTAGGCTTAGGGCTAGGGTTAGGGTTATGCCTAGGGTTAGGGTTCACAAAACCACAAAGCCAGGAGCTCCAGGGACACTGATCATGCGAAAGGCAGGCCAAGTTAAGCACGGCACATCCAAAACCTTGCTCCCTCTTCTTCTTTCTGCAAGGGTTAGGGTTAGGGGCTCGGGTTAGGGTTAGGGGTTAGGGTTAGGGGTAGGGTTAGGGTTAGGGTTTTGACTAGGGTTAGGGTTCACAAAACCACAAAGCCAGGGGACCCAGGCACACTAAGCATGCAAAAGGCAGGCCAAGTTGAGCGTAGCACATCCAAATCCCCTCTCCCTCTTCGTCATTCTGCTCGGAACTCACCACAGCCCAATGCCCGATTTCTGCCTCAGTCTAGGGTTAGGCTTAAGGCTAGGGTTAGGGTTATGCCTAGGGTTAGGGTTATGCCTAGGGTTAGGGTTCAGAAAACCACAAAGCCAGGAGCTCCAGGGATACTCACCATGCAAAAGGCAGGCCAAGTTGAGCGTAGCACATCCAAATCCCCTCTCCCTCTTCGTCATTCTGCTCGGAACTCACCACAGCCCAATGCCCGATTACTGCCTCAGTCTAGGGTTAGGCTTAGGGCTAGGGTTAGGGTTATGCCTAGGGTTAGGGTTCACAAAACCACAAAGCCAGGAGCTCCAGGGATACTCCCCATGCAAAAGGCAGGCCAAGTTGAGCGTAGCACATCCAAATCCTTGCTCCCTCTTCGTCATTCTGCTCGGAACTCACCACAGCCCAATGCCCGATTACTGCCTCAGTCTAGGGTTAGGCTTACGGCTAGGGTTAGGGTTATGCCTAGGGTTAGGGTTCACAAAACCACAAAGCCAGGAGCTCCAGGGATACTCACCATGCAAAAGGCAGGCCAAGTTGAGCGTAGCACATCCAAATCCCCTCTCCCTCTTTGTCATTCTCCTCGGAACTCCCCACAGCCCAATGCCCGATTACTGCCTCAGTCTAGGGTTAGGCTTAGGGCTAGGGTTAGGGTTATGCCTAGGGTTAGGGTTCAGAAAACCACAAAGCCAGGAGCTCCAGGGATACTCACCATGCAAAAGGCAGGCCAAGTTGAGCGTAGCACATCCAAATCCCCTCTCCCTCTTCGTCATTCTGCTCGGAACTCCCCACAGCCCAATGCCCGATTTCTGCCTCAGTCTAGGGTTCGGCTTGGGGCTAGGGTTAGGGTTATGCCTAGGGTTAGGGTTCAGAAAACCACAAAGCCAGGAGCTCCAGGGATACTCCCCATGCAAAAGGCAGGCCAAGTTGAGCGTAGCACATCCAAATCCCCTCTCCCTCTTTGTCATTCTGCTCGGAACTCCCCACAGCCCAATGCCCGATTTCTGCCTCAGTCTAGGGTTCGGCTTAGGGCTAGGGTTAGGGTTATGCCTAGGGTTAGGGTTCACAAAACCACAAAGCCAGGAGCTCCAGAGATACTCCCCATGCAAAAGGCAGGCCAAGTTGAGCGTAGCACATCCAAATCCTTGCTCCCTCTTTGTCATTCTGCTCGGAACTCACCACAGCCCAATGCCCGATTACGGCCTCAGTCTAGGGTTAAGCTTAGGGCTAGGGTTAGGGTTATGCCTAGGGTTAGGGTTCAGAAAACCACAAAGCCAGGAGCTCCAGGGATACTCCCCATGCAAAAGGCAGGCCAAGTTGAGCGCAGCCAATCCAAATCCTTGCTCCCTCTTCGTCATTCTGCTCGGAACTCCCCACAGCCCAATGCCCGATTTCTGCCTCAGTCTAGGGTTAGGCTTAGGGCTAGGGTTAGGGTTATGCCTAGGGTTAGGGTTCACAAAACCACAAAGCCAGGAGCTCCAGGGACACTGATCATGCGAAAGGCAGGCCAAGTTAAGCACGGCACATCCAAAACCTTGCTCCCTCTTCTTCTTTCTGCAAGGGTTAGGGTTAGGGGCTCGGGTTAGGGTTAGGGGTTAGGGTTAGGGGTAGGGTTAGGGTTAGGGTTTTGACTAGGGTTAGGGTTCACAAAACCACAAAGCCAGGGGACCCAGGCACACTAAGCATGCAAAAGGCAGGCCAAGTTGAGCGTAGCACATCCAAATCCCCTCTCCCTCTTCGTCATTCTGCTCGGAACTCACCACAGCCCAATGCCCGATTTCTGCCTCAGTCTAGGGTTAGGCTTAAGGTTAGGGTTAGGGTTATGCCTAGGGTTAGGGTTATGCCTAGGGTTAGGGTTCACAAAACCACAAAGCCAGGAGCTCCAGGGATACTCACCATGCAAAAGGCAGGCCAAGTTGAGCGTAGCACATCCAAATCCTTGCTCCCTCTTCGTCATTCTGCTCGGAACTCACCACAGCCCAATGCCCGATTACTGCCTCAGTCTAGGGTTAGGCTTAGGGCTAGGGTTAGGGTTATGCCTAGGGTTAGGGTTCACAAAACCACAAAGCCAGGAGCTCCAGGGATACTCACCATGCAAAAGGCAGGCCAAGTTGAGCGTAGCACATCCAAATCCCCTCTCCCTCTTCGTCATTCTGCTCGGAACTCACCACAGCCCAATGCCCGATTTCTGCCTCAGTCTAGGGTTAGGCTTAAGGCTAGGGTTAGGGTTATGCCTAGGGTTAGGGTTATGCCTAGGGTTAGGGTTCAGAAAACCACAAAGCCAGGAGCTCCAGGGATACTCACCATGCAAAAGGCAGGCCAAGTTGAGCGTAGCACATCCAAATCCCCTCTCCCTCTTCGTCATTCTGCTCGGAACTCACCACAGCCCAATGCCCGATTACTGCCTCAGTCTAGGGTTAGGCTTAGGGCTAGGGTTAGGGTTATGCCTAGGGTTAGGGTTCACAAAACCACAAAGCCAGGAGCTCCAGGGATACTCCCCATGCAAAAGGCAGGCCAAGTTGAGCGTAGCACATCCAAATCCTTGCTCCCTCTTCGTCATTCTGCTCGGAACTCACCACAGCCCAATGCCCGATTACTGCCTCAGTCTAGGGTTAGGCTTAGGGCTAGGGTTAGGGTTATGCCTAGGGTTAGGGTTCACAAAACCACAAAGCCAGGAGCTCCAGGGATACTCACCATGCAAAAGGCAGGCCAAGTTGAGCGTAGCACATCCAAATCCCCTCTCCCTCTTTGTCATTCTCCTCGGAACTCACCACAGCCCAATGCCCGATTACTGGCTCAGTCTAGGGTTAGGCTTAGGGCTAGGGTTAGGGTTATGCCTAGGGTTAGGGTTCAGAAAACCACAAAGCCAGGAGCTCCAGGGATACTCACCATGCAAAAGGCAGGCCAAGTTGAGCGTAGCACATCCAAATCCCCTCTCCCTCTTCGTCATTCTGCTCGGAACTCCCCACAGCCCAATGCCCGATTTCTGCCTCAGTCTAGGGTTCGGCTTGGGGCTAGGGTTAGGGTTATGCCTAGGGTTAGGGTTCAGAAAACCACAAAGCCAGGAGCTCCAGGGATACTCCCCATGCAAAAGGCAGGCCAAGTTGAGCGTAGCACATCCAAATCCCCTCTCCCTCTTTGTCATTCTCCTCGGAACTCCCCACAGCCCAATGCCCGATTTCTGCCTCAGTCTAGGGTTCGGCTTAGGGCTAGGGTTAGGGTTATGCCTAGGGTTAGGGTTCACAAAACCACAAAGCCAGGAGCTCCAGAGATACTCCCCATGCAAAAGGCAGGCCAAGTTGAGCGTAGCACATCCAAATCCTTGCTCCCTCTTTGTCATTCTGCTCGGAACTCACCACAGCCCAATGCCCGATTACGGCCTCAGTCTAGGGTTAAGCTTAGGGCTAGGGTTAGGGTTATGCCTAGGGTTAGGGTTCAGAAAACCACAAAGCCAGGAGCTCCAGGGATACTCCCCATGCAAAAGGCAGGCCAAGTTGAGCGCAGCCAATCCAAATCCTTGCTCCCTCTTCGTCATTCTGCTCGGAACTCCCCACAGCCCAATGCCCGATTTCTGCCTCAGTCTAGGGTTAGGCTTAGGGCTAGGGTTAGGGTTATGCCTAGGGTTAGGGTTCACAAAACCACAAAGCCAGGAGCTCCAGGGACACTGATCATGCGAAAGGCAGGCCAAGTTAAGCACGGCACATCCAAAACCTTGCTCCCTCTTCTTCTTTCTGCAAGGGTTAGGGTTAGGGGCTCGGGTTAGGGTTAGGGGTTAGGGTTAGGGGTAGGGTTAGGGTTAGGGTTTTGACTAGGGTTAGGGTTCACAAAACCACAAAGCCAGGGGACCCAGGCACACTAAGCATGCAAAAGGCAGGCCAAGTTGAGCGTAGCACATCCAAATCCCCTCTCCCTCTTCGTCATTCTGCTCGGAACTCACCACAGCCCAATGCCCGATTTCTGCCTCAGTCTAGGGTTAGGCTTAAGGTTAGGGTTAGGGTTATGCCTAGGGTTAGGGTTATGCCTAGGGTTAGGGTTCACAAAACCACAAAGCCAGGAGCTCCAGGGATACTCACCATGCAAAAGGCAGGCCAAGTTGAGCGTAGCACATCCAAATCCTTGCTCCCTCTTCGTCATTCTGCTCGGAACTCACCACAGCCCAATGCCCGATTACTGCCTCAGTCTAGGGTTAGGCTTAGGGCTAGGGTTAGGGTTATGCCTAGGGTTAGGGTTCACAAAACCACAAAGCCAGGAGCTCCAGGGATACTCACCATGCAAAAGGCAGGCCAAGTTGAGCGTAGCACATCCAAATCCCCTCTCCCTCTTCGTCATTCTGCTCGGAACTCACCACAGCCCAATGCCCGATTTCTGCCTCAGTCTAGGGTTAGGCTTAGGGCTAGGGTTAGGGTTATGCCTAGGGTTAGGGTTCACAAAACCACAAAGCCAGGAGCTCCAGGGATACTCACCATGCAAAAGGCAGGCCAAGTTGAGCGTAGCACATCCAAATCCCCTCTCCCTCTTCGTCATTCTGCTCGGAACTCACCACAGCCCAATGCCCGATTACTGCCTCAGTCTAGGGTTAGGCTTAGGGCTAGGGTTAGGGTTATGCCTAGGGTTAGGGTTCACAAAACCACAAAGCCAGGAGCTCCAGGGATACTCCCCATGCAAAAGGCAGGCCAAGTTGAGCGTAGCACATCCAAATCCTTGCTCCCTCTTTGTCATTCTGCTCGGAACTCCCCACAGCCCAATGCCCGATTTCTGCCTCAGTCTAGGGTTAGGTTTAGGGCTAGGGTTAGGGTTATGCCTAGGGTTAGGGTTCAGAAAACCACAAAGCCAGGAGCTCCAGGGATACTCCCCATGCAAAAGGCAGGCCAAGTTGAGCGTAGCACATCCAAATCCCCTCTCCCTCTTTGTCATTCTGCTCGGAACTCCCCACAGCCCAATGCCCGATTTCTGCCTCAGTCTAGGGTTCGGCTTAGGGCTAGGGTTAGGGTTATGCCTAGGGTTAGGGTTCACAAAACCACAAAGCCAGGAGCTCCAGAGATTCTCCCCATGCAAAAGGCAGGCCAAGTTGAGCGTAGCACATCCAAATCCTTGCTCCCTCTTTGTCATTCTGCTCGGAACTCACCACAGCCCAATGCCCGATTACTGCCTCAGTCTAGGGTTAAGCTTAGGGCTAGGGTTAGGGTTATGCCTAGGGTTAGGGTTCAGAAAACCACAAAGCCAGGAGCTCCAGGGATACTCACCATGCAAAAGGCAGGCCAAGTTGAGCGTAGCACATCCAAATCCCCTCTCCCTCTTCGTCATTCTGCTCGGAACTCACCACAGCCCAATGCCCGATTTCTGCCTCAGTCTAGGGTTAGGCTTAGGGCTAGGGTTAGGGTTATGCCTAGGGTTAGGGTTCACAAAACCACAAAGCCAGGAGCTCCAGGGATACTCCCCATGCAAAAGGCAGGCCAAGTTGAGCGTAGCACATCCAAATCCTTGCTCCCTCTTTGTCATTCTGCTCGGAACTCACCACAGCCCCATGCCCGATTTCTGCCTCAGTCTAGGGTTAGGCTTAGGGCTAGGGTTAGGGTTATGCCTAGGGTTAGGGTTCAGAAAACCACAAAGCCAGGAGCTCCAGGGATACTCCCCATGCAAAAGGCAGGCCAAGTTGAGCGCAGCCAATCCAAATCCTTGCTCCCTCTTCGTCATTCTGCTCGGAACTCCCCACAGCCCAATGCCCGATTTCTGCCTCAGTCTAGGGTTAGGCTTAGGGCTAGGGTTAGGGTTATGCCTAGGGTTAGGGTTCACAAAACCACAAAGCCAGGAGCTCCAGGGACACTGATCATGCGAAAGGCAGGCCAAGTTAAGCACGGCACATCCAAAACCTTGCTCCCTCTTCTTCTTTCTGCAAGGGTTAGGGTTAGGGGCTCGGGTTAGGGTTAGGGGTTAGGGTTAGGGGTAGGGTTAGGGTTAGGGTTTTGACTAGGGTTAGGGTTCACAAAACCACAAAGCCAGGGGACCCAGGCACACTAAGCATGCAAAAGGCAGGCCAAGTTGAGCGTAGCACATCCAAATCCCCTCTCCCTCTTCGTCATTCTGCTCGGAACTCACCACAGCCCAATGCCCAATTTCTGCCTCGGTCTAGGGTTAGGCTTAAGGCTAGGGTTAGGGTTATGCCTAGGGTTAGGGTTATGCCTAGGGTTAGGGTTCAGAAAACCACAAAGCCAGGAGCTCCAGGGATACTCACCATGCAAAAGGCAGGCCAAGTTGAGCGTAGCACATCCAAATCCCCTCTCCCTCTTCGTCATTCTGCTCGGAACTCACCACAGCCCAATGCCCGATTACTGCCTCAGTCTAGGGTTAGGCTTAGGGCTAGGGTTAGGGTTATGCCTAGGGTTAGGGTTCACAAAACCACAAAGCCAGGAGCTCCAGGGATACTCACCATGCAAAAGGCAGGCCAAGTTGAGCGTAGCACATCCAAATCCCCTCTCCCTCTTCGTCATTCTGCTCGGAACTCACCACAGCCCAATGCCCGATTACTGCCTCAGTCTAGGGTTAGGCTTAGGGCTAGGGTTAGGGTTATGCCTAGGGTTAGGGTTCACAAAACCACAAAGCCAGGAGCTCCAGGGATACTCACCATGCAAAAGGCAGGCCAAGTTGAGCGTAGCACATCCAAATCCCCTCTCCCTCTTTGTCATTCTCCTCGGAACTCACCACAGCCCAATGCCCGATTACTGGCTCAGTCTAGGGTTAGGCTTAGGGCTAGGGTTAGGGTTATGCCTAGGGTTAGGGTTCACAAAACCACAAAGCCAGGAGCTCCAGGGATACTCACCATGCAAAAGGCAGGCCAAGTTGAGCGTAGCACATCCAAATCCCCTCTCCCTCTTTGTCATTCTGCTCGGAACTCACCACAGCCCAATGCCCGATTTCTGCCTCAGTCTAGGGTTAGGCTTAGGGCTAGGATTAGGGTTATGCTTAGGGTTAGGGTTCAGAAAACCACAAAGCCAGGAGCTCCAGGGATACTCACCATGCAAAAGGCAGGCCAAGTTGAGCGTAGCACATCCAAATCCCCTCTCCCTCTTCGTCATTCTGCTCGGAACTCCCCACAGCCCAATGCCCGATTTCTGCCTCAGTCTAGGGTTCGGCTTGGGGCTAGGGTTAGGGTTATGCCTAGGGTTAGGGTTCACAAAACCACAAAGCCAGGAGCTCCAGGGATACTCCCCATGCAAAAGGCAGGCCAAGTTGAGCGTAGCACATCCAAATCCCCTCTCCCTCTTCCTCATTCTGCTCGGAACTCACCACAGCCCCATGCCCGATTTCTGCCTCAGTCTAGGGTTAGGTTTAGGGCTAGGGTTAGGGTTATGCCTAGGGTTAGGGTTCAGAAAACCACAAAGCCAGGAGCTCCAGGGATACTCCCCATGCAAAAGGCAGGCCAAGTTGAGCGTAGCACATCCAAATCCTTGCTCCCTCTTCGTCATTCTGCTCGGAACTCCCCACAGCCCAATGCCCGATTACTGCCTCAGTCTAGGGTTAGGCTTAGGGCTAGGGTTAGGGTTATGCCTAGGGTTAGGGTTCACAAAACCACAAAGCCAGGAGCTCCAGAGATTCTCCCCATGCAAAAGGCAGGCCAAGTTGAGCGTAGCACATCCAAATCCTTGCTCCCTCTTTGTCATTCTGCTCGGAACTCACCACAGCCCCATGCCCGATTTCTGCCTCAGTCTAGGGTTAGGCTTAGGGCTAGGGTTAGGGTTATGCCTAGGGTTAGGGTTCAGAAAACCACAAAGCCAGGAGCTCCAGGGATACTCCCCATGCAAAAGGCAGGCCAAGTTGAGCGCAGCCAATCCAAATCCTTGCTCCCTCTTCGTCATTCTGCTCGGAACTCCCCACAGCCCAATGCCCGATTTCTGCCTCAGTCTAGGGTTAGGCTTAGGGCTAGGGTTAGGGTTATGCCTAGGGTTAGGGTTCACAAAACCACAAAGCCAGGAGCTCCAGGGACACTGATCATGCGAAAGGCAGGCCAAGTTAAGCACGGCACATCCAAAACCTTGCTCCCTCTTCTTCTTTCTGCAAGGGTTAGGGTTAGGGGCTCGGGTTAGGGTTAGGGGTTAGGGTTAGGGGTAGGGTTAGGGTTAGGGTTTTGACTAGGGTTAGGGTTCACAAAACCACAAAGCCAGGGGACCCAGGCACACTAAGCATGCAAAAGGCAGGCCAAGTTGAGCGTAGCACATCCAAATCCCCTCTCCCTCTTCGTCATTCTGCTCGGAACTCACCACAGCCCAATGCCCAATTTCTGCCTCGGTCTAGGGTTAGGCTTAAGGCTAGGGTTAGGGTTATGCCTAGGGTTAGGGTTATGCCTAGGGTTAGGGTTCAGAAAACCACAAAGCCAGGAGCTCCAGGGATACTCACCATGCAAAAGGCAGGCCAAGTTGAGCGTAGCACATCCAAATCCCCTCTCCCTCTTCGTCATTCTGCTCGGAACTCACCACAGCCCAATGCCCGATTACTGCCTCAGTCTAGGGTTAGGCTTAGGGCTAGGGTTAGGGTTATGCCTAGGGTTAGGGTTCACAAAACCACAAAGCCAGGAGCTCCAGGGATACTCACCATGCAAAAGGCAGGCCAAGTTGAGCGTAGCACATCCAAATCCCCTCTCCCTCTTCGTCATTCTGCTCGGAACTCACCACAGCCCAATGCCCGATTACTGCCTCAGTCTAGGGTTAGGCTTAGGGCTAGGGTTAGGGTTATGCCTAGGGTTAGGGTTCACAAAACCACAAAGCCAGGAGCTCCAGGGATACTCACCATGCAAAAGGCAGGCCAAGTTGAGCGTAGCACATCCAAATCCCCTCTCCCTCTTTGTCATTCTCCTCGGAACTCACCACAGCCCAATGCCCGATTACTGGCTCAGTCTAGGGTTAGGCTTAGGGCTAGGGTTAGGGTTATGCCTAGGGTTAGGGTTCACAAAACCACAAAGCCAGGAGCTCCAGGGATACTCACCATGCAAAAGGCAGGCCAAGTTGAGCGTAGCACATCCAAATCCCCTCTCCCTCTTTGTCATTCTGCTCGGAACTCACCACAGCCCAATGCCCGATTTCTGCCTCAGTCTAGGGTTAGGCTTAGGGCTAGGATTAGGGTTATGCTTAGGGTTAGGGTTCAGAAAACCACAAAGCCAGGAGCTCCAGGGATACTCACCATGCAAAAGGCAGGCCAAGTTGAGCGTAGCACATCCAAATCCCCTCTCCCTCTTCGTCATTCTGCTCGGAACTCACCACAGCCCAATGCCCGATATCTGCCTCAGTCTAGGGTTAGGCTTAGGGCTAGGGTTAGGGTTATGCCTAGGGTTAGGGTTCACAAAACCACAAAGCCAGGAGCTCCAGGGATACTCCCCATGCAAAAGGCAGGCCAAGTTGAGCGTAGCACATCCAAATCCCCTCTCCCTCTTCCTCATTCTGCTCGGAACTCACCACAGCCCCATGCCCGATTTCTGCCTCAGTCTAGGGTTAGGTTTAGGGCTAGGGTTAGGGTTATGCCTAGGGTTAGGGTTCAGAAAACCACAAAGCCAGGAGCTCCAGGGATACTCCCCATGCAAAAGGCAGGCCAAGTTGAGCGTAGCACATCCAAATCCTTGCTCCCTCTTCGTCATTCTGCTCGGAACTCCCCACAGCCCAATGCCCGATTACTGCCTCAGTCTAGGGTTAGGCTTAGGGCTAGGGTTAGGGTTATGCCTAGGGTTAGGGTTCAGAAAACCACAAAGCCAGGAGCTCCAGGGACACTGATCATGCGAAAGGCAGGACAAGTTAAGCACGGCACATCCAAAACCTTGCTCCCTCTTCTTCTTTCTGCAAGGGTTAGGGTTAGGGGCTCGGGTTAGTGTTAGGGGTTAGGGTTAGGGGTAGGGTTAGGGTTAGGGTTTTGACTAGGGTTAGGATTGAGAAAACGACAAAGCCAGGGGACCCAGGCACACTAAGCATGCAAAAGGCAGGCCAAGTTGAGCGTAGCACATCCAAATCCCCTCTCCCTCTTCGTCATTCTGCTCGGAATTCACCACAGCCCAATGCCCGATTTCTGCCTCAGTCTAGGGTTAGGCTTAGGGCTAGGGTTAGGGTTATGCCTAGGGTTAGGGTTCAGAAAACCACAAAGCCAGGAGCTCCAGGGATACTCCCCATGCAAAAGGCAGGCCAAGTTGAGTGTAGCACATCCAAATCCTTGCTCCCTCTTCGTCATTCTGCTCGGAACTCCCCACAGCCCAATGCCCGATTTCTGCCTCAGTCTAGGGTTAGGCTTAGGGCTAGGGTTAGGGTTATGCCTAGGGTTAGGGTTCAGAAAACCACAAAGCCAGGAGCTCCAGGGATACTCCCCATGCAAAAGGCAGGCCAAGTTGAGCGTAGCACATCCAAATCCTTGCTCCCTCTTTGTCATTCTGCTCGGAACTCACCACAGCCCAATGCCCGATTACTGCCTCAGTCTAGGGTTAAGCTTAGGGCTAGGGTTAGGGTTATGCCTAGGGTTAGGGTTCACAAAACCACAAAGCCAGGAGCTCCAGGGATACCATGCAAAAGGCAGGCCAAGTTGAGCGTAGCACATCCAAATCCCCGCTCCCTCTTCTTCATTCTGCTCGGAACTCCCCACAGCCCAATGCCCGATTACTGGCTCAGTCTAGGGTTAGGCTTAGGGCTAGGGTTAGGGTTATGCCTAGGGTTAGGGTTCAGAAAACCGCAAAGCCAGGAGCTCCAGGGATACTCCCCATGCAAAAGGCAGGCCAAGTTGAGCGTAGCACATCCAAATCCCCTCTCCCTCTTCTTCATTCTGCTCGGAACTCACCACAGCCCAATGCCCGATTACTGGCTCAGTCTATGGTTAGGCTTAGGGCTAGGGTTAGGGTTATGCCTAGGGTTAGGGTTCACAAAACCACAAAGCCAGGAGCTCCAGGGATACTCACCATGCAAAAGGCAGGCCAAGTTGAGCGTAGCACATCCAAATCCTTGCTCCCTCTTTGTCATTATGCTTGGAACTCACCACAGCCCAATGCCCGATTACTGCCTCAGTCTAGGGTTAGGCTTAGGGCTAGGGTTAGGGTTATGCCTAGGGTTAGGGTTCACAAAACCACAAAGCCAGGAGCTCCAGGGATACTCACCATGCAAAAGGCAGGCCAAGTTGAGCGTAGCACATCCAAATCCCCTCTCCCTCTTCGTCATTCTGCTCGGAACTCACCACAGCCCAATGCCCGATTACTGCCTCAGTCTAGGGTTAGGCTTAGGGCTAGGGTTAGGGTTATGCCTAGGGTTAGGGTTCACAAAACCACAAAGCCAGGAGCTCCAGGGATACTCACCATGCAAAAGGCAGGCCAAGTTGAGCGTAGCACATCCAAATCCCCTCTCCCTCTTTGTCATTCTCCTCGGAACTCCCCACAGCCCAATGCCCGATTACTGGCTCAGTCTAGGGTTAGGCTTAGGGCTAGGGTTAGGGTTATGCCTAGGGTTAGGGTTCAGAAAACCACAAAGCCAGGAGCTCCAGGGATACTCCCCATGCAAAAGGCAGGCCAAGTTGAGCGTAGCACATCCAAATCCTTGCTCCCTCTTTGTCATTCTGCTCAGAACTTCCCACAGCCCAATGCCAGATTACTGCCTCAGTCTAGGGTTAGGCTTAGGGCTAGGGTTAGGGTTATGCCTAGGGTTAGGGTTCACAAAACCACAAAGCCAGGAGCTCCAGGGACACTGATCATGCGAAAGGCAGGGCAAGTTAAGCACGGCACATCCAAAACCTTGCTCCCTCTTCTTCTTTCTGCAAGGGTTAGGGTTAGGGGCTCGGGTTAGTGTTAGGGGTTAGGGTTAGGGGTAGGGTTAGGGTTAGGGTTTTGACTAGGGTTAGGATTGAGAAAACGACAAAGCCAGGGGACCCAGGCACACTAAGCATGCAAAAGGCAGGCCAAGTTGAGCATAGCACATCCAAATCCCCTCTCCCTCTTCGTCATTCTGCTCGGAATTCACCACAGCCCAATGCCCGATTTCTGTCTCAGTCTAGGGTTAGGCTTAGGGCTAGGGTTAGGGTTATGCCTAGGGTTAGGGTTCACAAAACCACAAAGCCAGGAGCTCCAGGGATACTCACCATGCAAAAGGCAGGCCAAGTTGAGTGTAGCACATCCAAATCCTTGCTCCCTCTTCTTCATTCTGCTCGGAACTCACCACGGCCCAATGCCCGATTTCTGCCTCAGTCTAGGGTTAGGCTTAGGGCTAGGGTTAGGGTTATGCCTAGGGTTAGGGTTCAGAAAACCACAAAGCCAGGAGCTCCAGGGATACTCACCATGCAAAAGGCAGGCCAAGTTGAGCGTAGCACATCCAAATCCCCTCTCCCTCTTCGTCATTCTGCTCGGAACTCACCACAGCCCAATGCCCGATTTCTGCCTCAGTCTAGGGTTAGGCTTAGGGCTAGGGTTAGGGTTATGCCTAGGGTTAGGGTTCACAAAACCACAAAGCCAGGAGCTCCAGGGATACTCACCATGCAAAAGGCAGGCCAAGTTGAGCGTAGCACATCCAAATCATTGCTCCCTCTTTGTCATTCTGCTCGGAACTCACCACAGCCCCATGCTCGATTTCTGCCTCAGTCTAGGGTTAGGCTTAGGGCTAGGGTTAGGGTTATGCCTAGGGTTAGGGTTCAGAAAACCACAAAGCCAGGAGCTCCAGGGATACTCCCCATGCAAAAGGCAGGCCAAGTTGAGCGCAGCCAATCCAAATCCTTGCTCCCTCTTTGTCATTCTGCTCGGAACTCCCCACAGCCCAATGCCCGATTTCTGCCTCAGTCTAGGGTTAGGCTTAGGGCTAGGGTTAGGGTTATGCCTAGGGTTAGGGTTCAGAAAACCACAAAGCCAGGAGCTCCAGGGATACTCCCCATGCAAAAGGCAGGCCAAGTTGAGCGCAGCCAATCCAAATCCTTGCTCCCTCTTCGTCATTCTGCTCGGAACTCCCCACAGCCCAATGCCCGATTTCTGCCTCAGTCTAGGGTTAGGCTTAGGGCTAGGGTTAGGGTTATGCCTAGGGTTAGGGTTCACAAAACCACAAAGCCAGGAGCTCCAGGGATACTCACCATGCAAAAGGCAGGCCAAGTTGAGCGTAGCACATCCAAATCCCCTCTCCCTCTTCGTCATTCTGCTCGGAACTCACCACAGCCCAATGCCCGATTACTGCCTCAGTCTAGGGTTAGGCTTAGGGCTAGGGTTAGGGTTATGCCTAGGGTTAGGGTTCACAAAACCACAAAGCCAGGAGCTCCAGGGATACTCACCATGCAAAAGGCAGGCCAAGTTGAGCGTAGCACATCCAAATCCCCTCTCCCTCTTTGTCATTCTCCTCGGAACTCACCACAGCCCAATGCCCGATTACTGGCTCAGTCTAGGGTTAGGCTTAGGGCTAGGGTTAGGGTTATGCCTAGGGTTAGGGTTCACAAAACCACAAAGCCAGGAGCTCCAGGGATACTCACCATGCAAAAGGCAGGCCAAGTTGAGCGTAGCACATCCAAATCCCCTCTCCCTCTTTGTCATTCTGCTCGGAACTCACCACAGCCCAATGCCCGATTTCTGCCTCAGTCTAGGGTTAGGCTTAGGGCTAGGATTAGGGTTATGCTTAGGGTTAGGGTTCAGAAAACCACAAAGCCAGGAGCTCCAGGGATACTCACCATGCAAAAGGCAGGCCAAGTTGAGCGTAGCACATCCAAATCCCCTCTCCCTCTTCGTCATTCTGCTCGGAACTCACCACAGCCCAATGCCCGATATCTGCCTCAGTCTAGGGTTAGGCTTAGGGCTAGGGTTAGGGTTATGCCTAGGGTTAGGGTTCACAAAACCACAAAGCCAGGAGCTCCAGGGATACTCCCCATGCAAAAGGCAGGCCAAGTTGAGCGTAGCACATCCAAATCCCCTCTCCCTCTTCCTCATTCTGCTCGGAACTCACCACAGCCCCATGCCCGATTTCTGCCTCAGTCTAGGGTTAGGTTTAGGGCTAGGGTTAGGGTTATGCCTAGTGTTAGGGTTCAGAAAACCACAAAGCCAGGAGCTCCAGGGATACTCCCCATGCAAAAGGCAGGCCAAGTTGAGCGTAGCACATCCAAATCCTTGCTCCCTCTTCGTCATTCTGCTCGGAACTCCCCACAGCCCAATGCCCGATTACTGCCTCAGTCTAGGGTTAGGCTTAGGGCTAGGGTTAGGGTTATGCCTAGGGTTAGGGTTCAGAAAACCACAAAGCCAGGAGCTCCAGGGACACTGATCATGCGAAAGGCAGGACAAGTTAAGCACGGCACATCCAAAACCTTGCTCCCTCTTCTTCTTTCTGCAAGGGTTAGGGTTAGGGGCTCGGGTTAGTGTTAGGGGTTAGGGTTAGGGGTAGGGTTAGGGTTAGGGTTTTGACTAGGGTTAGGATTGAGAAAACGACAAAGCCAGGGGACCCAGGCACACTAAGCATGCAAAAGGCAGGCCAAGTTGAGCGTAGCACATCCAAATCCCCTCTCCCTCTTCGTCATTCTGCTCGGAATTCACCACAGCCCAATGCCCGATTTCTGCCTCAGTCTAGGGTTAGGCTTAGGGCTAGGGTTAGGGTTATGCCTAGGGTTAGGGTTCAGAAAACCACAAAGCCAGGAGCTCCAGGGATACTCCCCATGCAAAAGGCAGGCCAAGTTGAGTGTAGCACATCCAAATCCTTGCTCCCTCTTCGTCATTCTGCTCGGAACTCCCCACAGCCCAATGCCCGATTTCTGCCTCAGTCTAGGGTTAGGCTTAGGGCTAGGGTTAGGGTTATGCCTAGGGTTAGGGTTCAGAAAACCACAAAGCCAGGAGCTCCAGGGATACTCCCCATGCAAAAGGCAGGCCAAGTTGAGCGTAGCACATCCAAATCCTTGCTCCCTCTTTGTCATTCTGCTCGGAACTCACCACAGCCCAATGCCCGATTACTGCCTCAGTCTAGGGTTAAGCTTAGGGCTAGGGTTAGGGTTATGCCTAGGGTTAGGGTTCACAAAACCACAAAGCCAGGAGCTCCAGGGATACCATGCAAAAGGCAGGCCAAGTTGAGCGTAGCACATCCAAATCCCCGCTCCCTCTTCTTCATTCTGCTCGGAACTCCCCACAGCCCAATGCCCGATTACTGGCTCAGTCTAGGGTTAGGCTTAGGGCTAGGGTTAGGGTTATGCCTAGGGTTAGGGTTCAGAAAACCGCAAAGCCAGGAGCTCCAGGGATACTCCCCATGCAAAAGGCAGGCCAAGTTGAGCGTAGCACATCCAAATCCCCTCTCCCTCTTCTTCATTCTGCTCGGAACTCACCACAGCCCAATGCCCGATTACTGGCTCAGTCTATGGTTAGGCTTAGGGCTAGGGTTAGGGTTATGCCTAGGGTTAGGGTTCACAAAACCACAAAGCCAGGAGCTCCAGGGATACTCACCATGCAAAAGGCAGGCCAAGTTGAGCGTAGCACATCCAAATCCTTGCTCCCTCTTTGTCATTATGCTTGGAACTCACCACAGCCCAATGCCCGATTACTGCCTCAGTCTAGGGTTAGGCTTAGGGCTAGGGTTAGGGTTATGCCTAGGGTTAGGGTTCACAAAACCACAAAGCCAGGAGCTCCAGGGATACTCACCATGCAAAAGGCAGGCCAAGTTGAGCGTAGCACATCCAAATCCCCTCTCCCTCTTCGTCATTCTGCTCGGAACTCACCACAGCCCAATGCCCGATTACTGCCTCAGTCTAGGGTTAGGCTTAGGGCTAGGGTTAGGGTTATGCCTAGGGTTAGGGTTCACAAAACCACAAAGCCAGGAGCTCCAGGGATACTCACCATGCAAAAGGCAGGCCAAGTTGAGCGTAGCACATCCAAATCCCCTCTCCCTCTTTGTCATTCTCCTCGGAACTCCCCACAGCCCAATGCCCGATTACTGGCTCAGTCTAGGGTTAGGCTTAGGGCTAGGGTTAGGGTTATGCCTAGGGTTAGGGTTCAGAAAACCACAAAGCCAGGAGCTCCAGGGATACTCCCCATGCAAAAGGCAGGCCAAGTTGAGCGTAGCACATCCAAATCCTTGCTCCCTCTTTGTCATTCTGCTCAGAACTTCCCACAGCCCAATGCCAGATTACTGCCTCAGTCTAGGGTTAGGCTTAGGGCTAGGGTTAGGGTTATGCCTAGGGTTAGGGTTCACAAAACCACAAAGCCAGGAGCTCCAGGGACACTGATCATGCGAAAGGCAGGGCAAGTTAAGCACGGCACATCCAAAACCTTGCTCCCTCTTCTTCTTTCTGCAAGGGTTAGGGTTAGGGGCTCGGGTTAGTGTTAGGGGTTAGGGTTAGGGGTAGGGTTAGGGTTAGGGTTTTGACTAGGGTTAGGATTGAGAAAACGACAAAGCCAGGGGACCCAGGCACACTAAGCATGCAAAAGGCAGGCCAAGTTGAGCATAGCACATCCAAATCCCCTCTCCCTCTTCGTCATTCTGCTCGGAATTCACCACAGCCCAATGCCCGATTTCTGTCTCAGTCTAGGGTTAGGCTTAGGGCTAGGGTTAGGGTTATGCCTAGGGTTAGGGTTCACAAAACCACAAAGCCAGGAGCTCCAGGGATACTCACCATGCAAAAGGCAGGCCAAGTTGAGTGTAGCACATCCAAATCCTTGCTCCCTCTTCTTCATTCTGCTCGGAACTCACCACGGCCCAATGCCCGATTTCTGCCTCAGTCTAGGGTTAGGCTTAGGGCTAGGGTTAGGGTTATGCCTAGGGTTAGGGTTCAGAAAACCACAAAGCCAGGAGCTCCAGGGATACTCACCATGCAAAAGGCAGGCCAAGTTGAGCGTAGCACATCCAAATCCCCTCTCCCTCTTCGTCATTCTGCTCGGAACTCACCACAGCCCAATGCCCGATTTCTGCCTCAGTCTAGGGTTAGGCTTAGGGCTAGGGTTAGGGTTATGCCTAGGGTTAGGGTTCACAAAACCACAAAGCCAGGAGCTCCAGGGATACTCACCATGCAAAAGGCAGGCCAAGTTGAGCGTAGCACATCCAAATCATTGCTCCCTCTTTGTCATTCTGCTCGGAACTCACCACAGCCCCATGCTCGATTTCTGCCTCAGTCTAGGGTTAGGCTTAGGGCTAGGGTTAGGGTTATGCCTAGGGTTAGGGTTCAGAAAACCACAAAGCCAGGAGCTCCAGGGATACTCCCCATGCAAAAGGCAGGCCAAGTTGAGCGCAGCCAATCCAAATCCTTGCTCCCTCTTTGTCATTCTGCTCGGAACTCCCCACAGCCCAATGCCCGATTTCTGCCTCAGTCTAGGGTTAGGCTTAGGGCTAGGGTTAGGGTTATGCCTAGGGTTAGGGTTCAGAAAACCACAAAGCCAGGAGCTCCAGGGATACTCCCCATGCAAAAGGCAGGCCAAGTTGAGCGCAGCCAATCCAAATCCTTGCTCCCTCTTCGTCATTCTGCTCGGAACTCCCCACAGCCCAATGCCCGATTTCTGCCTCAGTCTAGGGTTAGGCTTAGGGCTAGGGTTAGGGTTATGCCTAGGGTTAGGGTTCAGAAAACCACAAAGCCAGGAGCTCCAGGGATACTCCCCATGCAAAAGGCAGGCCAAGTTGAGCGTAGCACATCCAAATCCTTGCTCCCTCTTTGTCATTCTGCTCAGAACTTCCCACAGCCCAATGCCAGATTACTGGCTCAGTCTAGGGTTAGGCTTAGGGCTAGGGTTAGGGTTATGCCTAGGGTTAGGGTTCACAAAACCACAAAGCCAGGAGCTCCAGGGACACTGATCATGCGAAAGGCAGGCCAAGTTAAGCACGGCACATCCAAAACCTTGCTCCCTCTTCTTCTTTCTGCAAGGGTTAGGGTTAGGGGCTCGGGTTAGTGTTAGGGGTTAGGGTTAGGGGTAGGGTTAGGGTTAGGGTTATGCCTAGGGTTAGGATTGAGAAAACGACAAAGCCAGGGGACCCAGGCACACTAAGCATGCAAAAGGCGGGCCAAGTTGAGCGTAGCACATCCAAATCCCCTCTCCCTCTTCGTCATTCTGCTCGGAATTCACCACAGCCCAATGCCCGATTTCTGCCTCAGTCTAGGGTTAGGCTTAGGGCTAGGGTTAGGGTTATGCCTAGGGTTAGGGTTCAGAAAACCACAAAGCCAGGAGCTCCAGGGATACTCACCATGCAAAAGGCAGGCCAAGTTGAGTGTAGCACATCCAAATCCTTGCTCCCTCTTCTTCATTCTGCTCGGAACTCACCACGGCCCAATGCCCGATATCTGCCTCAGTCTAGGGTTAGGCTTAGGGCTAGGGTTAGGGTTATGCCTAGGGTTAGGGTTCACAAAACCACAAAGCCAGGAGCTCCAGGGATACTCACCATGCAAAAGGCAGGCCAAGTTGAGTGTAGCACATCCAAATCCCCTCTCCCTCTTCGTCATTCTGCTCGGAACTCACCACAGCCCCATGCCCGATTTCTGCCTCAGTCTAGGGTTAGGCTTAGGGCTAGGGTTAGGGTTATGCCTAGGGTTAGGGTTCACAAAACCACAAAGCCAGGAGCTCCAGGGATACTCACCATGCAAAAGGCAGGCCAAGTTGAGCGTAGCACATCCAAATCATTGCTCCCTCTTCGTCATTCTGCTCGGAACTCACCACAGCCCCATGCCCGATTTCTGCCTCAGTCTAGGGTTAGGCTTAGGGCTAGGGTTAGGGTTATGCCTAGGGTTAGGGTTCAGAAAACCACAAAGCCAGGAGCTCCAGGGATACTCACCATGCAAAAGGCAGGCCAAGTTGAGCGCAGCCAATCCAAATCCTTGCTCCCTCTTCGTCATTCTGCTCGGAACTCACCACAGCCCAATGCCAGATTTCTGCCTCAGTCTAGGGTTAGGCTTAGGGCTAGGGTTAGGGTTATGCCTAGGGTTAGGGTTCAGAAAACCACAAAGCCAGGAGCTCCAGGGATACTCACCATGCAAAAGGCAGGCCAAGTTGAGCGTAGCACATCCAAATCCTTGCTCCCTCTTCGTCATTCTGCTCGGAACTTCCCACAGCCCAATGCCAGATTACTGGCTCAGTCTAGGGTTAGGCTTAGGGCTAGGGTTAGGGTTATGCCTAGGGTTAGGGTTCACAAAACCACAAAGCCAGGAGCTCCAGGGATACCATGCAAAAGGCAGGCCAAGTTGAGCGTAGCACATCCAAATCCTTGCTCCCTCTTCTTCATTCTGCTCGGAACTCCCCACAGCCCAATGCCCGATTACTGGCTCAGTCTAGGGTTAGGCTTAGGGCTAGGGTTAGGGTTATGCCTAGGGTTAGGGTTCAGAAAACCACAAAGCCAGGAGCTCCAGGGATACTCCTCATGCAAAAGGCAGGCCAAGTTGAGCGCAGCCAATCCAAATCCTTGCTCCCTCTTCGTCATTCTGCTCGGAACTCCCCACAGCCCAATGCCCGATTTCTGCCTCAGTCTAGGGTTAGGCTTAGGGCTAGGGTTAAGGTTATGCCTAGGGTTAGGGTTCAGAAAACCACAAAGCCAGGAGCTCCAGGGATACTCACCATGCAAAAGGCAGGCCAAGTTGAGCGTAGCACATCCAAATCCCCTCTCCCTCTTCGTCATTCTGCTCGGAACTCACCACAGCCCAATGCCCGATTACTGCCTCAGTCTAGGGTTAGGCTTAGGGCTAGGGTTAGGGTTATGCCTAGGGTTAGGGTTCACAAAACCACAAAGCCAGGAGCTCCAGGGATACTCACCGTGCAAAAGGCAGGCCAAGTTGAGCGTAGCACATCCAAATCCCCTCTCCCTCTTTGTCATTCTCCTCGGAACTCCCCACAGCCCAATGCCCGATTACTGGCTCAGTCTAGGGTTAGGCTTAGGGCTAGGGTTAGGGTTATGCCTAGGGTTAGGGTTCACAAAACCACAAAGCCAGGAGCTCCAGGGATACTCCCCATGCAAAAGGCAGGCCAAGTTGAGCGTAGCACATCCAAATCCTTGCTCCCTCTTTGTCATTCTGCTCAGAACTTCCCACAGCCCAATGCCAGATTACTGGCTCAGTCTAGGGTTAGGCTTAGGGCTAGGGTTAGGGTTATGCCTAGGGTTAGGGTTCAGAAAACCACAAAGCCAGGAGCTCCAGGGACACTGATCATGCGAAAGGCAGGGCAAGTTAAGCACGGCACATCCAAAACCTTGCTCCCTCTTCTTCTTTCTGCAAGGGTTAGGGTTAGGGGCTCGGGTTAGTGTTAGGGGTTAGGGTTAGGGGTAGGGTTAGGGTTAGGGTTTTGACTAGGGTTAGGATTGAGAAAACGACAAAGCCAGGGGACCCAGGCACACTAAGCATGCAAAAGGCAGGCCAAGTTGAGCGTAGCACATCCAAATCCCCTCTCCCTCTTCGTCATTCTGCTCGGAATTCACCACAGCCCAATGCCCGATTTCTGCCTCAGTCTAGGGTTAGGCTTAGGGCTAGGGTTAGGGTTATGCCTAGGGTTAGGGTTCACAAAACCACAAAGCCAGGAGCTCCAGGGATACTCACCATGCAAAAGGCAGGCCAAGTTGAGTGTAGCACATCCAAATCCTTGCTCCCTCTTCTTCATTCTGCTCGGAACTCACCACGGCCCAATGCCCGATATCTGCCTCAGTCTAGGGTTAGGCTTAGGGCTAGGGTTAGGGTTATGCCTAGGGTTAGGGTTCACAAAACCACAAAGCCAGGAGCTCCAGGGATACTCCCCATGCAAAAGGCAGGCCAAGTTGAGCGTAGCACATCCAAATCCCCTCTCCCTCTTCGTCATTTTGCTCGGAACTCACCACAGCCCAATGCCCGATTACTGCCTCAGTCTAGGGTTAGGCTTAGGGCTAGGGTTAGGGTTATGCCTAGGGTTAGGGTTCAGAAAACCACAAAGCCAGGAGCTCCAGGGATACTCACCATGCAAAAGGCAGGCCAAGTTGAGCGTAGCACATCCAAATCCTTGCTCCCTCTTCGTCATTCTGCTCGGAACTCACCACAGCCCCATGCTCGATTTCTGCCTCAGTCTAGGGTTAGGCTTAGGGCTAGGGTTAGGGTTATGCCTAGGGTTAGGGTTCAGAAAACCACAAAGCCAGGAGCTCCAGGGATACTCCCCATGCAAAAGGCAGGCCAAGTTGAGCGCAGCCAATCCAAATCCTTGCTCCCTCTTCGTCATTCTGCTCGGAACTCCCCACAGCCCCATGCCCGATTTCTGCCTCAGTCTAGGGTTAGGCTTAGGGCTAGGGTTAGGGTTATGCCTAGGGTTAGGGTTCAGAAAACCACAAAGCCAGGAGCTCCAGGGATACTCCCCATGCAAAAGGCAGGCCAAGTTGAGCGCAGCCAATCCAAATCCTTGCTCCCTCTTCGTCATTCTGCTCGGAACTCCCCACAGCCCAATGCCCGATTTCTGCCTCAGTCTAGGGTTAGGCTTAGGGCTAGGGTTAGGGTTATGCCTAGGGTTAGGGTTCAGAAAACCACAAAGCCAGGAGCTCCAGGGATACTCCCCATGCAAAAGGCAGGCCAAGTTGAGCGTAGCACATCCAAATCCTTGCTCCCTCTTTGTCATTCTGCTCAGAACTTCCCACAGCCCAATGCCAGATTACTGGCTCAGTCTAGGGTTAGGCTTAGGGCTAGGGTTAGGGTTATGCCTAGGGTTAGGGTTCACAAAACCACAAAGCCAGGAGCTCCAGGGACACTGATCATGCGAAAGGCAGGGCAAGTTAAGCACGGCACATCCAAAACCTTGCTCCCTCTTCTTCTTTCTGCAAGGGTTAGGGTTAGGGGCTCGGGTTAGTGTTAGGGGTTAGGGTTAGGGGTAGGGTTAGGGTTAGGGTTATGCCTAGGGTTAGGATTGAGAAAACGACAAAGCCAGGGGACCCAGGCACACTAAGCATGCAAAAGGCAGGCCAAGTTGAGCGTAGCACATCCAAATCCCCTCTCCCTCTTCGTCATTCTGCTCGGAATTCACCACAGCCCAATGCCCGATTTCTGCCTCAGTCTAGGGTTAGGCTTAGGGCTAGGGTTAGGGTTATGCCTAGGGTTAGGGTTCACAAAACCACAAAGCCAGGAGCTCCAGGGATACTCACCATGCAAAAGGCAGGCCAAGTTGAGTGTAGCACATCCAAATCCTTGCTCCCTCTTCTTCATTCTGCTCGGAACTCACCACGGCCCAATGCCCGATATCTGCCTCAGTCTAGGGTTAGGCTTAGGGCTAGGGTTAGGGTTATGCCTAGGGTTAGGGTTCACAAAACCACAAAGCCAGGAGCTCCAGGGATACTCACCATGCAAAAGGCAGGCCAAGTTGAGTGTAGCACATCCAAATCCCCTCTCCCTCTTCGTCATTCTGCTCGGAACTCACCACAGCCCAATGCCCGATTTCTGCCTCAGTCTAGGGTTAGGCTTAGGGCTAGGGTTAGGGTTATGCCTAGGGTTAGGGTTCAGAAAACCACAAAGCCAGGAGCTCCAGGGATACTCACCATGCAAAAGGCAGGCCAAGTTGAGCGTAGCACATCCAAATCATTGCTCCCTCTTTGTCATTCTGCTCGGAACTCACCACAGCCCCATGCCCGATTTCTGCCTCAGTCTAGGGTTAGGCTTAGGGCTAGGGTTAGGGTTATGCCTAGGGTTAGGGTTCAGAAAACCACAAAGCCAGGAGCTCCAGGGATACTCCCCATGCAAAAGGCAGGCCAAGTTGAGCGCAGCCAATCCAAATCCTTGCTCCCTCTTCGTCATTCTGCTCGGAACTCACCACAGCCCAATGCCCGATTTCTGCCTCAGTCTAGGGTTAGGCTTAGGGCTAGGGTTAGGGTTATGCCTAGGGTTAGGGTTCAGAAAACCACAAAGCCAGGAGCTCCAGGGATACTCACCATGCAAAAGGCAGGCCAAGTTGAGCGTAGCACATCCAAATCCCCTCTCCCTCTTCGTCATTCTGCTCGGAACTCACCACAGCCCAATGCCCGATTACTGCCTCAGTCTAGGGTTAGGCTTAGGGCTAGGGTTAGGGTTATGCCTAGGGTTAGGGTTCACAAAACCACAAAGCCAGGAGCTCCAGGGATACTCACCATGCAAAAGGCAGGCCAAGTTGAGCGTAGCACATCCAAATCCCCTCTCCCTCTTCGTCATTCTGCTCGGAACTCACCACAGCCCAATGCCCGATTACTGCCTCAGTCTAGGGTTAGGCTTAGGGCTAGGGTTAGGGTTATGCCTAGGGTTAGGGTTCACAAAACCACAAAGCCAGGAGCTCCAGGGATACTCACCATGCAAAAGGCAGGCCAAGTTGAGCGTAGCACATCCAAATCCCCTCTCCCTCTTTGTCATTCTCCTCGGAACTCCCCACAGCCCAATGCCCGATTACTGGCTCAGTCTAGGGTTAGGCTTAGGGCTAGGGTTAGGGTTATGCCTAGGGTTAGGGTTCACAAAACCACAAAGCCAGGAGCTCCAGGGATACTCACCATGCAAAAGGCAGGCCAAGTTGAGCGTAGCACATCCAAATCCCCTCTCCCTCTTTGTCATTCTGCTCGGAACTCACCACAGCCCAATGCCCGATTTCTGCCTCAGTCTAGGGTTAGGCTTAGGGCTAGGATTAGGGTTATGCTTAGGGTTAGGGTTCAGAAAACCACAAAGCCAGGAGCTCCAGGGATACTCACCATGCAAAAGGCAGGCCAAGTTGAGCGTAGCACATCCAAATCCCCTCTCCCTCTTCGTCATTCTGCTCGGAACTCCCCACAGCCCAATGCCCGATTTCTGCCTCAGTCTAGGGTTCGGCTTGGGGCTAGGGTTAGGGTTATGCCTAGGGTTAGGGTTCACAAAACCACAAAGCCAGGAGCTCCAGGGATACTCCCCATGCAAAAGGCAGGCCAAGTTGAGCGTAGCACATCCAAATCCCCTCTCCCTCTTCCTCATTCTGCTCGGAACTCACCACAGCCCCATGCCCGATTTCTGCCTCAGTCTAGGGTTAGGTTTAGGGCTAGGGTTAGGGTTATGCCTAGGGTTAGGGTTCAGAAAACCACAAAGCCAGGAGCTCCAGGGATACTCCCCATGCAAAAGGCAGGCCAAGTTGAGCGTAGCACATCCAAATCCTTGCTCCCTCTTCGTCATTCTGCTCGGAACTCCCCACAGCCCAATGCCCGATTACTGCCTCAGTCTAGGGTTAGGCTTAGGGCTAGGGTTAGGGTTATGCCTAGGGTTAGGGTTCAGAAAACCACAAAGCCAGGAGCTCCAGGGACACTGATCATGCGAAAGGCAGGACAAGTTAAGCACGGCACATCCAAAACCTTGCTCCCTCTTCTTCTTTCTGCAAGGGTTAGGGTTAGGGGCTCGGGTTAGTGTAAGGGGTTAGGGTTAGGGGTAGGGTTAGGGTTAGGGTTTTGACTAGGGTTAGGATTGAGAAAACGACAAAGCCAGGGGACCCAGGCACACTAAGCATGCAAAAGGCAGGCCAAGTTGAGCGTAGCACATCCAAATCCCCTCTCCCTCTTCGTCATTCTGCTCGGAATTCACCACAGCCCAATGCCCGATTTCTGCCTCAGTCTAGGGTTAGGCTTAGGGCTAGGGTTAGGGTTATGCCTAGGGTTAGGGTTCAGAAAACCACAAAGCCAGGAGCTCCAGAGATACTCCCCATGCAAAAGGCAGGCCAAGTTGAGCGTAGCACCTCCAAATCCTTGCTCCCTCTTCGTCATTCTGCTCGGAACTCACCACAGCCCAATGCCCGATTTCTGCCTCAGTCTAGGGTTAGGTTTAGGGCTAGGGTTAGGGTTATGCCTAGGGTTAGGGTTCAGAAAACCACAAAGCCAGGAGCTCCAGGGATACTCCCCATGCAAAAGGCAGGCCAAGTTGAGTGTAGCACATCCAAATCCTTGCTCCCTCTTCGTCATTCTGCTCGGAACTCACCACAGCCCAATGCCCGATTTCTGCCTCAGTCTAGGGTTAGGCTTAGGGCTAGGGTTAGGGTTATGCCTAGGGTTAGGGTTCAGAAAACCACAAAGCCAGGAGCTCCAGGGATACTCCCCATGCAAAAGGCAGGCCAAGTTGAGTGTAGCACATCCAAATCCTTGCTCCCTCTTCGTCATTCTGCTCGGAACTCCCCACAGCCCAATGCCCGATTACTGCCTCAGTCTAGGGTTAGGCTTAGGGCTAGGGTTAGGGTTATGCCTAGGGTTAGGGTTCAGAAAACCACAAAGCCAGGAGCTCCAGGGATACTCCCCATGCAAAAGGCAGGCCAAGTTGAGCGTAGCACATCCAAATCCTTGCTCCCTCTTTGTCATTCTGCTCGGAACTCACCACAGCCCAATGCCCGATTACTGCCTCAGTCTAGGGTTAAGCTTAGGGCTAGGGTTAGGGTTATGCCTAGGGTTAGGGTTCAGAAAACCACAAAGCCAGGAGCTCCAGGGATACTCACCATGCAAAAGGCAGGCCAAGTTGAGCGTAGCACATCCAAATCCTTGCTCCCTCTACGTCATTCTGCTCGGAACTCACCACAGCCCAATGCCCGATTACTGGCTCAGTCTAGGGTTAGGCTTAGGGCTAGGGTTAGGGTTATGCCTAGGGTTAGGGTTCACAAAACCACAAAGCCAGGAGCTCCAGGGATACCATGCAAAAGGCAGGCCAAGTTGAGCGTAGCACATCCAAATCCCCGCTCCCTCTTCTTCATTCTGCTCGGAACTCCCCACAGCCCAATGCCCGATTACTGGCTCAGTCTAGGGTTAGGCTTAGGGCTAGGGTTAGGGTTATGCCTAGGGTTAGGGTTCAGAAAACCACAAAGCCAGGAGCTCCAGGGATACTCCCCATGCAAAAGGCAGGCCAAGTTGAGCGTAGCACATCCAAATCCCCTCTCCCTCTTCTTCATTCTGCTCGGAACTCACCACAGCCCAATGCCCGATTACTGGCTCAGTCTATGGTTAGGCTTAGGGCTAGGGTTAGGGTTATGCCTAGGGTTAGGGTTCAGAAAACCACAAAGCCAGGAGCTCCAGGGATACTCACCATGCAAAAGGCAGGCCAAGTTGAGCGTAGCACATCCAAATCCTTGCTCCCTCTTTGTCATTATGCTTGGAACTCACCACAGCCCAATGCCCGATTACTGCCTCAGTCTAGGGTTAGGCTTAGGGCTAGGGTTAGGGTTATGCCTAGGGTTAGGGTTCACAAAACCACAAAGCCAGGAGCTCCAGGGATACTCACCATGCAAAAGGCAGGCCAAGTTGAGCGTAGCACATCCAAATCCCCTCTCCCTCTTCGTCATTCTGCTCGGAACTCACCACAGCCCAATGCCCGATTACTGCCTCAGTCTAGGGTTAGGCTTAGGGCTAGGGTTAGGGTTATGCCTAGGGTTAGGGTTCAGAAAACCACAAAGCCAGGAGCTCCAGGGATACTCACCATGCAAAAGGCAGGCCAAGTTGAGCGTAGCACATCCAAATCCCCTCTCCCTCTTTGTCATTCTCCTCGGAACTCCCCACAGCCCAATGCCCGATTACTGGCTCAGTCTAGGGTTAGGCTTAGGGCTAGGGTTAGGGTTATGCCTAGGGTTAGGGTTCAGAAAACCACAAAGCCAGGAGCTCCAGGGATACTCCCCATGCAAAAGGCAGGCCAAGTTGAGCGTAGCACATCCAAATCCTTGCTCCCTCTTTGTCATTCTGCTCAGAACTTCCCACAGCCCAATGCCAGATTACTGCCTCAGTCTAGGGTTAGGCTTAGGGCTAGGGTTAGGGTTATGCCTAGGGTTAGGGTTCACAAAACCACAAAGCCAGGAGCTCCAGGGACACTGATCATGCGAAAGGCAGGGCAAGTTAAGCACGGCACATCCAAAACCTTGCTCCCTCTTCTTCTTTCTGCAAGGGTTAGGGTTAGGGGCTCGGGTTAGTGTTAGGGGTTAGGGTTAGGGTTAGGGGTAGGGTTAGGGTTAGGGTTTTGACTAGGGTTAGGATTGAGAAAACGACAAAGCCAGGGGACCCAGGCACACTAAGCATGCAAAAGGCAGGCCAAGTTGAGCATAGCACATCCAAATCCCCTCTCCCTCTTCGTCATTCTGCTCGGAATTCACCACAGCCCAATGCCCGATTTCTGTCTCAGTCTAGGGTTAGGCTTAGGGCTAGGGTTAGGGTTATGCCTAGGGTTAGGGTTCACAAAACCACAAAGCCAGGAGCTCCAGCGATACTCACCATGCAAAAGGCAGGCCAAGTTGAGTGTAGCACATCCAAATCCTTGCTCCCTCTTCTTCATTCTGCTCGGAACTCACCACGGCCCAATGCCCGATATCTGCCTCAGTCTAGGGTTAGGCTTAGGGCTAGGGTTAGGGTTATGCCTAGGGTTAGGGTTCACAAAACCACAAAGCCAGGAGCTCCAGGGATACTCACCATGCAAAAGGCAGGCCAAGTTGAGCGTAGCACATCCAAATCCCCTCTCCCTCTTCGTCATTCTGCTCGGAACTCACCACAGCCCAATGCCCGATTTCTGCCTCAGTCTAGGGTTAGGCTTAGGGCTAGGGTTAGGGTTATGCCTAGGGTTAGGGTTCACAAAACCACAAAGCCAGGAGCTCCAGGGATACTCACCATGCAAAAGGCAGGCCAAGTTGAGCGTAGCACATCCAAATCATTGCTCCCTCTTTGTCATTCTGCTCGGAACTCACCACAGCCCCATGCTCGATTTCTGCCTCAGTCTAGGGTTAGGCTTAGGGCTAGGGTTAGGGTTATGCCTAGGGTTAGGGTTCAGAAAACCACAAAGCCAGGAGCTCCAGGGATACTCCCCATGCAAAAGGCAGGCCAAGTTGAGCGCAGCCAATCCAAATCCTTGCTCCCTCTTCGTCATTCTGCTCGGAACTCACCACAGCCCAATGCCCGATTTCTGCCTCAGTCTAGGGTTAGGCTTAGGGCTAGGGTTAGGGTTATGCCTAGGGTTAGGGTTCAGAAAACCACAAAGCCAGGAGCTCCAGGGATACTCCCCATGCAAAAGGCAGGCCAAGTTGAGCGCAGCCAATCCAAATCCTTGCTCCCTCTTCGTCATTCTGCTCGGAACTCCCCACAGCCCAATGCCCGATTTCTGCCTCAGTCTAGGGTTAGGCTTAGGGCTAGGGTTAGGGTTATGCCTAGGGTTAGGGTTCACAAAACCACAAAGCCAGGAGCTCCAGGGATACTCCCCATGCAAAAGGCAGGCCAAGTTGAGCGTAGCACATCCAAATCCTTGCTCCCTCTTTGTCATTCTGCTCAGAACTTCCCACAGCCCAATGCCCGATTACTGGCTCAGTCTAGGGTTAGGCTTAGGGCTAGGGTTAGGGTTATGCCTAGGGTTAGGGTTCAGAAAACCACAAAGCCAGGAGCTCCAGGGACACTGATCATGCGAAAGGCAGGCCAAGTTAAGCACGGCACATCCAAAACCTTGCTCCCTCTTCTTCTTTCTGCAAGGGTTAGGGTTAGGGGCTCGGGTTAGTGTTAGGGGTTAGGGTTAGGGGTAGGGTTAGGGTTAGGGTTTTGACTAGGGTTAGGATTGAGAAAACGACAAAGCCAGGGGACCCAGGCACACTAAGCATGCAAAAGGCAGGCCAAGTTGAGCGTAGCACATCCAAATCCCCTCTCCCTCTTCGTCATTCTGCTCGGAATTCACCACAGCCCAATGCCCGATTTCTGCCTCAGTCTAGGGTTAGGCTTAGGGCTAGGGTTAGGGTTATGCCTAGGGTTAGGGTTCACAAAACCACAAAGCCAGGAGCTCCAGGGATACTCACCATGCAAAAGGCAGGCCAAGTTGAGTGTAGCACATCCAAATCCTTGCTCCCTCTTCTTCATTCTGCTCGGAACTCACCACGGCCCAATGCCCGATATCTGCCTCAGTCTAGGGTTAGGCTTAGGGCTAGGGTTAGGGTTATGCCTAGGGTTAGGGTTCACAAAACCACAAAGCCAGGAGCTCCAGGGATACTCCCCATGCAAAAGGCAGGCCAAGTTGAGCGTAGCACATCCAAATCCCCTCTCCCTCTTCGTCATTCTGCTCGGAACTCACCACAGCCCAATGCCCGATTTCTGCCTCAGTCTAGGGTTAGGCTTAGGGCTAGGGTTAGGGTTATGCCTAGGGTTAGGGTTCAGAAAACCACAAAGCCAGGAGCTCCAGGGATACTCACCATGCAAAAGGCAGGCCAAGTTGAGCGTAGCACATCCAAATCATTGCTCCCTCTTTGTCATTCTGCTCGGAACTCACCACAGCCCCATGCTCGATTTCTGCCTCAGTCTAGGGTTAGGCTTAGGGCTAGGGTTAGGGTTATGCCTAGGGTTAGGGTTCAGAAAACCACAAAGCCAGGAGCTCCAGGGATACTCCCCATGCAAAAGGCAGGCCAAGTTGAGCGCAGCCAATCCAAATCCTTGCTCCCTCTTCGTCATTCTGCTCGGAACTCCCCACAGCCCCATGCCCGATTTCTGCCTCAGTCTAGGGTTAGGCTTAGGGCTAGGGTTAGGGTTATGCCTAGGGTTAGGGTTCACAAAACCACAAAGCCAGGAGCTCCAGGGATACTCCCCATGCAAAAGGCAGGCCAAGTTGAGCGCAGCCAATCCAAATCCTTGCTCCCTCTTTGTCATTCTGCTCGGAACTCCCCACAGCCCAATGCCCGATTTCTGCCTCAGTCTAGGGTTAGGCTTAGGGCTAGGGTTAGGGTTATGCCTAGGGTTAGGGTTCAGAAAACCACAAAGCCAGGAGCTCCAGGGATACTCCCCATGCAAAAGGCAGGCCAAGTTGAGCGTAGCACATCCAAATCCTTGCTCCCTCTTTGTCATTCTGCTCAGAACTTCCCACAGCCCAATGCCAGATTACTGGCTCAGTCTAGGGTTAGGCTTAGGGCTAGGGTTAGGGTTATGCCTAGGGTTAGGGTTCAGAAAACCACAAAGCCAGGAGCTCCAGGGATACTCCCCATGCAAAAGGCAGGCCAAGTTGAGCGTAGCACATCCAAATCCTTGCTCCCTCTTTGTCATTCTGCTCAGAACTTCCCACAGCCCAATGCCAGATTACTGGCTCAGTCTAGGGTTAGGCTTAGGGCTAGGGTTAGGGTTATGCCTAGGGTTAGGGTTCACAAAACCACAAAGCCAGGACCTCCAGGGACACTGATCATGCGAAAGGCAGGGCAAGTTAAGCACGGCACATCCAAAACCTTGCTCCCTCTTCTTCTTTCTGCAAGGGTTAGGGTTAGGGGCTCGGGTTAGTGTTAGGGGTTAGGGTTAGGGGTAGGGTTAGGGTTAGGGTTATGCCTAGGGTTAGGATTGAGAAAACGACAAAGCCAGGGGACCCAGGCACACTAAGCATGCAAAAGGCAGGCCAAGTTGAGCGTAGCACATCCAAATCCCCTCTCCCTCTTCGTCATTCTGCTCGGAATTCACCACAGCCCAATGCCCGATTTCTGCCTCAGTCTAGGGTTAGGCTTAGGGCTAGGGTTAGGGTTATGCCTAGGGTTAGGGTTCACAAAACCACAAAGCCAGGAGCTCCAGGGATACTCACCATGCAAAAGGCAGGCCAAGTTGAGTGTAGCACATCCAAATCCTTGCTCCCTCTTCTTCATTCTGCTCGGAACTCACCACGGCCCAATGCCCGATATCTGCCTCAGTCTAGGGTTAGGCTTAGGGCTAGGGTTAGGGTTATGCCTAGGGTTAGGGTTCACAAAACCACAAAGCCAGGAGCTCCAGGGATACTCACCATGCAAAAGGCAGGCCAAGTTGAGTGTAGCACATCCAAATCCCCTCTCCCTCTTCGTCATTCTGCTCGGAACTCACCACAGCCCAATGCCCGATTTCTGCCTCAGTCTAGGGTTAGGCTTAGGGCTAGGGTTAGGGTTATGCCTAGGGTTAGGGTTCAGAAAACCACAAAGCCAGGAGCTCCAGGGATACTCACCATGCAAAAGGCAGGCCAAGTTGAGCGTAGCACATCCAAATCATTGCTCCCTCTTTGTCATTCTGCTCGGAACTCCCCACAGCCCAATGCCCGATTTCTGCCTCAGTCTAGGGTTAGGCTTAGGGCTAGGGTTAGGGTTATGCCTAGGGTTAGGGTTCAGAAAACCACAAAGCCAGGAGCTCCAGGGATACTCACCATGCAAAAGGCAGGCCAAGTTGAGCGCAGCCAATCCAAATCCCCTCTCCCTCTTCGTCATTCTGCTCGGAACTTCCCACAGCCCAATGCCAGATTACTGGCTCAGTCTAGGGTTAGGCTTAGGGCTAGGGTTAGGGTTATGCCTAGGGTTAGGGTTCACAAAACCACAAAGCCAGGAGCTCCAGGGATACCATGCAAAAGGCAGGCCAAGTTGAGCGTAGCACATCCAAATCCTTGCTCCCTCTTCTTCATTCTGCTCGGAACTCCCCACAGCCCAATGCCCGATTACTGGCTCAGTCTAGGGTTAGGCTTAGGGCTAGGGTTAGGGTTATGCCTAGGGTTAGGGTTCACAAAACCACAAAGCCAGGAGCTCCAGGGATACTCCTCATGCAAAAGGCAGGCCAAGTTGAGCGCAGCCAATCCAAATCCTTGCTCCCTCTTCGTCATTCTGCTCGGAACTCCCCACAGCCCAATGCCCGATTTCTGCCTCAGTCTAGGGTTAGGCTTAGGGCTAGGGTTAAGGTTATGCCTAGGGTTAGGGTTCAGAAAACCACAAAGCCAGGAGCTCCAGGGATACTCACCATGCAAAAGGCAGGCCAAGTTGAGCGTAGCACATCCAAATCCCCTCTCCCTCTTCGTCATTCTGCTCGGAACTCCCCACAGCCCAATGCCCGATTTCTGCCTCAGTCTACGGTTAAGCTTAGGGCTAGGGTTAGGGTTATGCCTAGGGTTAGGGTTATGCCTAGGGTTAGGGTTCAGAAAACCACAAAGCCAGGAGCTCCAGGGATACTCACCATGCAAAAGGCAGGCCAAGTTGAGCGTAGCACATCCAAATCCCCTCTCCCTCTTCGTCATTCTGCTCGGAACTCACCACAGCCCAATGCCCGATTTCTGCCTCAGTCTAGGGTTAGGCTTAGGGCTAGGGTTAGGGTTATGCCTAGGGTTAGGGTTCACAAAACCACAAAGCCAGGAGCTCCAGGGATACTCACCATGCAAAAGGCAGGCCAAGTTGAGCGTAGCACATCCAAATCCCCTCTCCCTCTTTGTCATTCTGCTCGGAACTCACCACAGCCCAATGCCCGATTTCTGCCTCAGTCTAGGGTTAGGCTTAGGGCTAGGGTTAGGGTTATGCCTAGGGTTAGGGTTCACAAAACCACAAAGCCAGGAGCTCCAGAGATACTCCCCATGCAAAAGGCAGGCCAAGTTGAGCGTAGCACATCCAAATCCTTGCTCCCTCTTCGTCATTCTGCTCGGAACTCACCACAGCCCAATGCCCGATTTCTGCCTCAGTCTAGGGTTAGGTTTAGGGCTAGGGTTAGGGTTATGCCTAGGGTTAGGGTTCACAAAACCACAAAGCCAGGAGCTCCAGGGATACTCCCCATGCAAAAGGCAGGCCAAGTTGAGTGTAGCACATCCAAATCCTTGCTCCCTCTTCGTCATTCTGCTCGGAACTCCCCACAGCCCAATGCCCGATTTCTGCCTCAGTCTAGGGTTAGGCTTAGGGCTAGGGTTAGGGTTATGCCTAGGGTTAGGGTTCACAAAACCACAAAGCCAGGAGCTCCAGGGATACTCCCCATGCAAAAGGCAGGCCAAGTTGAGCGTAGCACATCCAAATCCTTGCTCCCTCTTTGTCATTCTGCTCGGAACTCACCACAGCCCAATGCCCGATTTCTGCCTCAGTCTAGGGTTAAGCTTAGGGCTAGGGTTAGGGTTATGCCTAGGGTTAGGGTTCAGAAAACCACAAAGCCAGGAGCTCCAGGGATACTCCCCATGCAAAAGGCAGGCCAAGTTGAGCGCAGCCAATCCAAATCCTTGCTCCCTCTTCGTCATTCTGCTCGGAACTCACCACAGCCCAATGCCCGATTTCTGCCTCAGTCTAGGGTTAGGCTTAGGGCTAGGGTTAGGGTTATGCCTAGGGTTAGGGTTCACAAAACCACAAACCAGGAGCTCCAGGGACACTGATCATGCGAAAGGCAGGCCAAGTTAAGCACGGCACATCCAAAACCTTGCTCCCTCTTCTTCTTTCTGCAAGGGTTAGGGTTAGGGGCTCGGGTTAGGGTTAGGGGTTAGGGTTAGGGGTAGGGTTAGGGTTAGGGTTTTGACTAGGGTTAGGGTTCACAAAACCACAAAGCCAGGGGACCCAGGCACACTAAGCATGCAAAAGGCAGGCCAAGTTGAGCGTAGCACATCCAAATCCCCTCTCCCTCTTCGTCATTCTGCTCGGAACTCACCACAGCCCAATGCCCGATTTCTGCCTCAGTCTAGGGTTAGGCTTAAGGCTAGGGTTAGGGTTATGCCTAGGGTTAGGGTTATGCCTAGGGTTAGGGTTCAGAAAACCACAAAGCCAGGAGCTCCAGGGATACTCACCATGCAAAAGGCAGGCCAAGTTGAGCGTAGCACATCCAAATCCCCTCTCCCTCTTCGTCATTCTGCTCGGAACTCACCACAGCCCAATGCCCGATTACTGCCTCAGTCTAGGGTTAGGCTTAGGGCTAGGGTTAGGGTTATGCCTAGGGTTAGGGTTCACAAAACCACAAAGCCAGGAGCTCCAGGGATACTCACCATGCAAAAGGCAGGCCAAGTTGAGCGTAGCACATCCAAATCCCCTCTCCCTCTTTGTCATTCTCCTCGGAACTCCCCACAGCCCAATGCCCGATTACTGCCTCAGTCTAGGGTTAGGCTTAGGGCTAGGGTTAGGGTTATGCCTAGGGTTAGGGTTCACAAAACCACAAAGCCAGGAGCTCCAGGGATACTCACCATGCAAAAGGCAGGCCAAGTTGAGCGTAGCACATCCAAATCCCCTCTCCCTCTTCGTCATTCTGCTCGGAACTCCCCACAGCCCAATGCCCGATTACTGCCTCAGTCTAGGGTTAGGCTTAGGGCTAGGGTTAGGGTTATGCCTAGGGTTAGGGTTCACAAAACCACAAAGCCAGGAGCTCCAGGGATACTCACCATGCAAAAGGCAGGCCAAGTTGAGCGTAGCACATCCAAATCCCCTCTCCCTCTTTGTCATTCTCCTCGGAACTCCCCACAGCCCAATGCCCGATTACTGGCTCAGTCTAGGGTTAGGCTTAGGGCTAGGGTTAGGGTTATGCCTAGGGTTAGGGTTCAGAAAACCACAAAGCCAGGAGCTCCAGGGATACTCACCATGCAAAAGGCAGGCCAAGTTGAGCGTAGCACATCCAAATCCCCTCTCCCTCTTCGTCATTCTGCTCGGAACTCACCACAGCCCAATGCCCGATTACTGCCTCAGTCTAGGGTTAGGCTTAGGGCTAGGGTTAGGGTTATGCCTAGGGTTAGGGTTCACAAAACCACAAAGCCAGGAGCTCCAGGGATACTCACCATGCAAAAGGCAGGCCAAGTTGAGCGTAGCACATCCAAATCCCCTCTCCCTCTTTGTCATTCTCCTCGGAACTCCCCACAGCCCAATGCCCGATTACTGGCTCAGTCTAGGGTTAGGCTTAGGGCTAGGGTTAGGGTTATGCCTAGGGTTAGGGTTCAGAAAACCACAAAGCCAGGAGCTCCAGGGATACTCACCATGCAAAAGGCTGGCCAAGTTGAGCGTAGCACATCCAAATCCTTGCTCCCTCTACGTCATTCTGCTCAGAACTTCCCACAGCCCAATGCCAGATTACTGGCTCAGTCTAGGGTTAGGCTTAGGGCTAGGGTTAGGGTTATGCCTAGGGTTAGGGTTCACAAAACCACAAAGCCAGGAGCTCCAGGGACACTGATCATGCGAAAGGCAGGCCAAGTTAAGCACGGCACATCCAAAACCTTGCTCCCTCTTCTTCTTTCTGCAAGGGTTAGGGTTAGGGGCTCGGGTTAGTGTTAGGGGTTAGGGTTAGGGGTAGGGTTAGGGTTAGGGTTTTGACTAGGGTTAGGATTGAGAAAACGACAAAGCCAGGGGACCCAGGCACACTAAGCATGCAAAAGGCAGGCCAAGTTGAGCGTAGCACATCCAAATCCCCTCTCCCTCTTCGTCATTCTGCTCGGAATTCACCACAGCCCAATGCCCGATTTCTGCCTCAGTCTAGGGTTAGGCTTAGGGCTAGGGTTAGGGTTATGCCTAGGGTTAGGGTTCAGAAAACCACAAAGCCAGGAGCTCCAGGGATACTCACCATGCAAAAGGCAGGCCAAGTTGAGTGTAGCACATCCAAATCCTTGCTCCCTCTACGTCATTCTGCTCGGAACTCACCACAGCCCAATGCCCGATATCTGCCTCAGTCTAGGGTTAGGCTTAGGGCTAGGGTTAGGGTTATGCCTAGGGTTAGGGTTCACAAAACCACAAAGCCAGGAGCTCCAGGGATACTCACCATGCAAAAGGCAGGCCAAGTTGAGCGTAGCACATCCAAATCCCCTCTCCCTCTTCGTCATTCTGCTCGGAACTCACCACAGCCCAATGCCCGATTTCTGCCTCAGTCTAGGGTTAGGCTTAGGGCTAGGGTTAGGGTTATGCCTAGGGTTAGGGTTCACAAAACCACAAAGCCAGGAGCTCCAGGGATACTCACCATGCAAAAGGCAGGCCAAGTTGAGCGTAGCACATCCAAATCATTGCTCCCTCTTTGTCATTCTGCTCGGAACTCACCACAGCCCCATGCTCGATTTCTGCCTCAGTCTAGGGTTAGGCTTAGGGCTAGGGTTAGGGTTATGCCTAGGGTTAGGGTTCAGAAAACCACAAAGCCAGGAGCTCCAGGGATACTCCCCATGCAAAAGGCAGGCCAAGTTGAGCGCAGCCAATCCAAATCCTTGCTCCCTCTTCGTCATTCTGCTCGGAACTCCCCACAGCCCAATGCCCGATTTCTGCCTCAGTCTAGGGTTAGGCTTAGGGCTAGGGTTAGGGTTATGCCTAGGGTTAGGGTTCAGAAAACCACAAAGCCAGGAGCTCCAGGGATACTCCCCATGCAAAAGGCAGGCCAAGTTGAGCGTAGCACATCCAAATCCTTGCTCCCTCTACGTCATTCTGCTCAGAACTTCCGACAGCCCAATGCCAGATTACTGGCTCAGTCTAGGGTTAGGCTTAGGGCTAGGGTTAGGGTTATGCCTAGGGTTAGGGTTCACAAAACCACAAAGCCAGGAGCTCCAGGGACACTGATCATGCGAAAGGCAGGCCAAGTTAAGCACGGCACATCCAAAACCTTGCTCCCTCTTCTTCTTTCTGCAAGGGTTAGGGTTAGGGGCTCGGGTTAGTGTTAGGGGTTAGGGTTAGGGGTAGGGTTAGGGTTAGGGTTTTGACTAGGGTTAGGATTGAGAAAACCACAAAGCCAGGGGACCAAGGCACACTAAGCATGCAAAAGGCAGGCCAAGTTGAGCGTAGCACATCCAAATCCCCTCTCCCTCTTCGTCATTCTGCTCGGAATTCACCACAGCCCAATGCCCGATTTCTGCCTCAGTCTAGGGTTAGGCTTAGGGCTAGGGTTAGGGTTATGCCTAGGGTTAGGGTTCAGAAAACCACAAAGCCAGGAGCTCCAGGGATACTCACCATGCAAAAGGCAGGCCAAGTTGAGTGTAGCACATCCAAATCCTTGCTCCCTCTTCTTCATTCTGCTCGGAACTCACCACGGCCCAATGCCCGATGTCTGCCTCAGTCTAGGGTTAGGCTTAGGGCTAGGGTTAGGGTTATGCCTAGGGTTAGGGTTCACAAAACCACAAAGCCAGGAGCTCCAGGGATACTCACCATGCAAAAGGCAGGCCAAGTTGAGCGTAGCACATCCAAATCCCCTCTCCCTCTTCGTCATTCTGCTCGGAACTCACCACAGCCCAATGTCCGATTTCTGCCTCAGTCTAGGGTTAGGCTTAGGGCTAGGGTTAGGGTTATGCCTAGGGTTAGGGTTCAGAAAACCACAAAGCCAGGAGCTCCAGGGATACTCACCATGCAAAAGGCAGGCCAAGTTGAGCGTAGCACATCCAAATCATTGCTCCCTCTTTGTCATTCTGCTCGGAACTCACCACAGCCCCATGCCCGATTTCTGCCTCAGTCTAGGGTTAGGCTTAGGGCTAGGGTTAGGGTTATGCCTAGGGTTAGGGTTCAGAAAACCACAAAGCCAGGAGCTCCAGGGATACTCCCCATGCAAAAGGCAGGCCAAGTTGAGCGCAGCCAATCCAAATCCTTGCTCCCTCTTCGTCATTCTGCTCGGAACTCCCCACAGCCCAATGTCCGATTTCTGCCTCAGTCTAGGGTTAGGCTTAGGGCTAGGGTTAGGGTTATGCCTAGGGTTAGGGTTCAGAAAACCACAAAGCCAGGAGCTCCAGGGATACTCACCATGCAAAAGGCAGGCCAAGTTGAGTGTAGCACATCCAAATCCCCTCTCCCTCTTCGTCATTCTGCTCGGAACTTCCCACAGCCCAATGCCAGATTACTGGCTCAGTCTAGGGTTAGGCTTAGGGCTAGGGTTAGGGTTATGCCTAGGGTTAGGGTTCACAAAACCACAAAGCCAGGAGCTCCAGGGATACCATGCAAAAGGCAGGCCAAGTTGAGCGTAGCACATCCAAATCCTTGCTCCCTCTTCTTCATTCTGCTCGGAACTCCCCACAGCCCAATGCCCGATTTCTGGCTCAGTCTAGGGTTAGGCTTAGGGCTAGGGTTAGGGTTATGCCTAGGGTTAGGGTTATGCCTAGGGTTAGGGTTCAGAAAACCACAAAGCCAGGAGCTCCAGGGATACTCACCATGCAAAAGGCAGGCCAAGTTGAGCGTAGCACATCCAAATCCCCTCTCCCTCTTCGTCATTCTGCTCGGAACTCACCACAGCCCAATGCCCGATTTCTGCCTCAGTCTAGGGTTAGGCTTAGGGCTAGGGTTAGGGTTATGCCTAGGGTTAGGGTTCACAAAACCACAAAGCCAGGAGCTCCAGGGATACTCACCATGCAAAAGGCAGGCCAAGTTGAGCGTAGCACATCCAAATCCCCTCTCCCTCTTTGTCATTCTGCTCGGAACTCACCACAGCCCAATGCCCGATTTCTGCCTCAGTCTAGGGTTAGGCTTAGGGCTAGGGTTAGGGTTATGCCTAGGGTTAGGGTTCACAAAACCACAAAGCCAGGAGCTCCAGAGATACTCCCCATGCAAAAGGCAGGCCAAGTTGAGCGTAGCACATCCAAATCCTTGCTCCCTCTTCGTCATTCTGCTCGGAACTCACCACAGCCCAATGCCCGATTTCTGCCTCAGTCTAGGGTTAGGTTTAGGGCTAGGGTTAGGGTTATGCCTAGGGTTAGGGTTCAGAAAACCACAAAGCCAGGAGCTCCAGGGATACTCCCCATGCAAAAGGCAGGCCAAGTTGAGTGTAGCACATCCAAATCCTTGCTCCCTCTTCGTCATTCTGCTCGGAACTCCCCACAGCCCAATGCCCGATTTCTGCCTCAGTCTAGGGTTAGGCTTAGGGCTAGGGTTAGGGTTATGCCTAGGGTTAGGGTTCACAAAACCACAAAGCCAGGAGCTCCAGGGATACTCCCCATGCAAAAGGCAGGCCAAGTTGAGCGTAGCACATCCAAATCCTTGCTCCCTCTTTGTCATTCTGCTCGGAACTCACCACAGCCCAATGCCCGATTACTGCCTCAGTCTAGGGTTAAGCTTAGGGCTAGGGTTAGGGTTATGCCTAGGGTTAGGGTTCAGAAAACCACAAAGCCAGGAGCTCCAGGGATACTCCCCATGCAAAAGGCAGGCCAAGTTGAGCGCAGCCAATCCAAATCCTTGCTCCCTCTTCGTCATTCTGCTCGGAACTCCCCACAGCCCAATGCCCGATTTCTGCCTCAGTCTAGGGTTAGGCTTAGGGCTAGGGTTAGGGTTATGCCTAGGGTTAGGGTTCAGAAAACCACAAACCAGGAGCTCCAGGGACACTGATCATGCGAAAGGCAGGCCAAGTTAAGCACGGCACATCCAAAACCTTGCTCCCTCTTCTTCTTTCTGCAAGGGTTAGGGTTAGGGGCTCGGGTTAGGGTTAGGGGTTAGGGTTAGGGGTAGGGTTAGGGTTAGGGTTTTGACTAGGGTTAGGGTTCACAAAACCACAAAGCCAGGGGACCCAGGCACACTAAGCATGCAAAAGGCAGGCCAAGTTGAGCGTAGCACATCCAAATCCCCTCTCCCTCTTCGTCATTCTGCTCGGAACTCACCACAGCCCAATGCCCGATTTCTGCCTCAGTCTAGGGTTAGGCTTAAGGCTAGGGTTAGGGTTATGCCTTGGGTTAGGGTTATGCCTAGGGTTAGGGTTCAGAAAACCACAAAGCCAGGAGCTCCAGGGATACTCACCATGCAAAAGGCAGGCCAAGTTGAGCGTAGCACATCCAAATCCCCTCTCCCTCTTCGTCATTCTGCTCGGAACTCACCACAGCCCAATGCCCGATTACTGCCTCAGTCTAGGGTTAGGCTTAGGGCTAGGGTTAGGGTTATGCCTAGGGTTAGGGTTCACAAAACCACAAAGCCAGGAGCTCCAGGGATACTCACCATGCAAAAGGCAGGCCAAGTTGAGCGTAGCACATCCAAATCCCCTCTCCCTCTTTGTCATTCTCCTCGGAACTCCCCACAGCCCAATGCCCGATTACTGCCTCAGTCTAGGGTTAGGCTTAGGGCTAGGGTTAGGGTTATGCCTAGGGTTAGGGTTCAGAAAACCACAAAGCCAGGAGCTCCAGGGATACTCACCATGCAAAAGGCAGGCCAAGTTGAGCGTAGCACATCCAAATCCCCTCTCCCTCTTCGTCATTCTGCTCGGAACTCCCCACAGCCCAATGCCCGATTACTGCCTCAGTCTAGGGTTAGGCTTAGGGCTAGGGTTAGGGTTATGCCTAGGGTTAGGGTTCACAAAACCACAAAGCCAGGAGCTCCAGGGATACTCACCATGCAAAAGGCAGGCCAAGTTGAGCGTAGCACATCCAAATCCCCTCTCCCTCTTTGTCATTCTCCTCGGAACTCCCCACAGCCCAATGCCCGATTACTGCCTCAGTCTAGGGTTAGGCTTAGGGCTAGGGTTAGGGTTATGCCTAGGGTTAGGGTTCAGAAAACCACAAAGCCAGGAGCTCCAGGGATACTCACCATGCAAAAGGCTGGCCAAGTTGAGCGTAGCACATCCAAATCTTTGCTCCCTCTACGTCATTCTGCTCAGAACTTCCCACAGCCCAATGCCAGATTACTGGCTCAGTCTAGGGTTAGGCTTAGGGCTAGGGTTAGGGTTATGCCTAGGGTTAGGGTTCACAAAACCACAAAGCCAGGAGCTCCAGGGACACTGATCATGCGAAAGGCAGGCCAAGTTAAGCACGGCACATCCAAAACCTTGCTCCCTCTTCTTCTTTCTGCAAGGGTTAGGGTTAGGGGCTCGGGTTAGTGTTAGGGGTTAGGGTTAGGGGTAGGGTTAGGGTTAGGGTTTTGACTAGGGTTAGGATTGAGAAAACGACAAAGCCAGGGGACCCAGGCACACTAAGCATGCAAAAGGCAGGCCAAGTTGAGCGTAGCACATCCAAATCCCCTCTCCCTCTTCGTCATTCTGCTCGGAATTCACCACAGCCCAATGCCCGATTTCTGCCTCAGTCTAGGGTTAGGCTTAGGGCTAGGGTTAGGGTTATGCCTAGGGTTAGGGTTCAGAAAACCACAAAGCCAGGAGCTCCAGGGATACTCACCATGCAAAAGGCAGGCCAAGTTGAGTGTAGCACATCCAAATCCTTGCTCCCTCTACGTCATTCTGCTCGGAACTCACCACAGCCCAATGCCCGATATCTGCCTCAGTCTAGGGTTAGGCTTAGGGCTAGGGTTAGGGTTATGCCTAGGGTTAGGGTTCACAAAACCACAAAGCCAGGAGCTCCAGGGATACTCACCATGCAAAAGGCAGGCCAAGTTGAGCGTAGCACATCCAAATCCCCTCTCCCTCTTCGTCATTCTGCTCGGAACTCACCACAGCCCAATGCCCGATTTCTGCCTCAGTCTAGGGTTAGGCTTAGGGCTAGGGTTAGGGTTATGCCTAGGGTTAGGGTTCACAAAACCACAAAGCCAGGAGCTCCAGGGATACTCACCATGCAAAAGGCAGGCCAAGTTGAGCGTAGCACATCCAAATCATTGCTCCCTCTTTGTCATTCTGCTCGGAACTCACCACAGCCCCATGCTCGATTTCTGCCTCAGTCTAGGGTTAGGCTTAGGGCTAGGGTTAGGGTTATGCCTAGGGTTAGGGTTCAGAAAACCACAAAGCCAGGAGCTCCAGGGATACTCCCCATGCAAAAGGCAGGCCAAGTTGAGCGCAGCCAATCCAAATCCTTGCTCCCTCTTCGTCATTCTGCTCGGAACTCCCCACAGCCCAATGCCCGATTTCTGCCTCAGTCTAGGGTTAGGCTTAGGGCTAGGGTTAGGGTTATGCCTAGGGTTAGGGTTCAGAAAACCACAAAGCCAGGAGCTCCAGGGATACTCCCCATGCAAAAGGCAGGCCAAGTTGAGCGTAGCACATCCAAATCCTTGCTCCCTCTTTGTCATTCTGCTCAGAACTTCCGACAGCCCAATGCCAGATTACTGGCTCAGTCTAGGGTTAGGCTTAGGGCTAGGGTTAGGGTTATGCCTAGGGTTAGGGTTCACAAAACCACAAAGCCAGGAGCTCCAGGGACACTGATCATGCGAAAGGCAGGCCAAGTTAAGCACGGCACATCCAAAACCTTGCTCCCTCTTCTTCTTTCTGCAAGGGTTAGGGTTAGGGGCTCGGGTTAGTGTTAGGGGTTAGGGTTAGGGGTAGGGTTAGGGTTAGGGTTTTGACTAGGGTTAGGATTGAGAAAACCACAAAGCCAGGGGACCAAGGCACACTAAGCATGCAAAAGGCAGGCCAAGTTGAGCGTAGCACATCCAAATCCCCTCTCCCTCTTCGTCATTCTGCTCGGAATTCACCACAGCCCAATGCCCGATTTCTGCCTCAGTCTAGGGTTAGGCTTAGGGCTAGGGTTAGGGTTATGCCTAGGGTTAGGGTTCAGAAAACCACAAAGCCAGGAGCTCCAGGGATACTCACCATGCAAAAGGCAGGCCAAGTTGAGTGTAGCACATCCAAATCCTTGCTCCCTCTTCTTCATTCTGCTCGGAACTCACCACGGCCCAATGCCCGATGTCTGCCTCAGTCTAGGGTTAGGCTTAGGGCTAGGGTTAGGGTTATGCCTAGGGTTAGGGTTCACAAAACCACAAAGCCAGGAGCTCCAGGGATACTCACCATGCAAAAGGCAGGCCAAGTTGAGCGTAGCACATCCAAATCCCCTCTCCCTCTTCGTCATTCTGCTCGGAACTCACCACAGCCCAATGTCCGATTTCTGCCTCAGTCTAGGGTTAGGCTTAGGGCTAGGGTTAGGGTTATGCCTAGGGTTAGGGTTCACAAAACCACAAAGCCAGGAGCTCCAGGGATACTCACCATGCAAAAGGCAGGCCAAGTTGAGCGTAGCACATCCAAATCATTGCTCCCTCTTTGTCATTCTGCTCGGAACTCACCACAGCCCCATGCCCGATTTCTGCCTCAGTCTAGGGTTAGGCTTAGGGCTAGGGTTAGGGTTATGCCTAGGGTTAGGGTTCAGAAAACCACAAAGCCAGGAGCTCCAGGGATACTCCCCATGCAAAAGGCAGGCCAAGTTGAGCGCAGCCAATCCAAATCCTTGCTCCCTCTTCGTCATTCTGCTCGGAACTCCCCACAGCCCAATGTCCGATTTCTGCCTCAGTCTAGGGTTAGGCTTAGGGCTAGGGTTAGGGTTATGCCTAGGGTTAGGGTTCAGAAAACCACAAAGCCAGGAGCTCCAGGGATACTCACCATGCAAAAGGCAGGCCAAGTTGAGCGTAGCACATCCAAATCCCCTCTCCCTCTTCGTCATTCTGCTCGGAACTTCCCACAGCCCAATGCCAGATTACTGGCTCAGTCTAGGGTTAGGCTTAGGGCTAGGGTTAGGGTTATGCCTAGGGTTAGGGTTCACAAAACCACAAAGCCAGGAGCTCCAGGGATACCATGCAAAAGGCAGGCCAAGTTGAGCGTAGCACATCCAAATCCTTGCTCCCTCTTCTTCATTCTGCTCGGAACTCCCCACAGCCCAATGCCCGATTTCTGGCTCAGTCTAGGGTTAGGCTTAGGGCTAGGGTTAGGGTTATGCCTAGGGTTAGGGTTCAGAAAACCACAAAGCCAGGAGCTCCAGGGATACTCACCATGCAAAAGGCAGGCCAAGTTGAGTGTAGCACATCCAAATCCTTGCTTCCTCTTCGTCATTCTGCTCGGAACTCCCCACAGCCCAATGCCCGATTTCTGCCTCAGTCTAGGGTTAGGCTTAGGGCTAGGGTTAGGGTTATGCCTAGGGTTAGGGTTCAGAAAACCACAAAGCCAGGAGCTCCAGGGATACTCCCCATGCAAAAGGCAGGCCAAGTTGAGCGTAGCACATCCAAATCCCCTCTCCCTCTTTGTCATTCTGCTCGGAACTCACCACAGCCCAATGCCCGATTTCTGCCTCAGTCTACGGTTAGGCTTAGGGCTAGGATTAGGGTTATGCTTAGGGTTAGGGTTCACAAAACCACAAAGCCAGGAGCTCCAGGGACACTGATCATGCGAAAGGCAGGCCAAGTTAAGCACGGCACATCCAAATCCCCTCTCCCTCTTCTTCTTTCTGCAAGGGTTAGGGTTAGGGGCTCGGGTTAGGGTTAGGGGTTAGGGTTAGGGCTAGGGTTAGGGTTATGCCTAGGGTTAGGGTTCACAAAACCACAAAGCCAGGAGCTCCAGGGATACTCACCATGCAAAAGGCAGGCCAAGTTGAGCGTAGCACATCCAAATCCCCTCTCCCTCTTTGTCATTCTCCTCGGAACTCCCCACAGCCCAATGCCCGATTACTGGCTCAGTCTAGGGTTAGGCTTAGGGCTAGGGTTAGGGTTATGCCTAGGGTTAGGGTTCACAAAACCACAAAGCCAGGAGCTCCAGGGATACTCACCATGCAAAAGGCAGGCCAAGTTGAGCGTAGCACATCCAAATCCCCTCTCCCTCTTTGTCATTCTGCTCGGAACTCACCACAGCCCAATGCCCGATTTCTGCCTCAGTCTAGGGTTAGGCTTAGGGCTAGGATTAGGGTTATGCTTAGGGTTAGGGTTCAGAAAACCACAAAGCCAGGAGCTCCAGGGATACTCACCATGCAAAAGGCAGGCCAAGTTGAGCGTAGCACATCCAAATCCCCTCTCCCTCTTCGTCATTCTGCTCGGAACTCCCCACAGCCCAATGCCCGATTTCTGCCTCAGTCTAGGGTTCGGCTTGGGGCTAGGGTTAGGGTTATGCCTAGGGTTAGGGTTCACAAAACCACAAAGCCAGGAGCTCCAGGGATACTCACCATGCAAAAGGCAGGCCAAGTTGAGCGTAGCACATCCAAATCCCCTCTCCCTCTTCCTCATTCTGCTCGGAACTCACCACAGCCCCATGCCCGATTTCTGCCTCAGTCTAGGGTTAGGTTTAGGGCTAGGGTTAGGGTTATGCCTAGGGTTAGGGTTCAGAAAACCACAAAGCCAGGAGCTCCAGGGATACTCCCCATGCAAAAGGCAGGCCAAGTTGAGCGTAGCACATCCAAATCCTTGCTCCCTCTTCGTCATTCTGCTCGGAACTCACCACAGCCCAATGCCCGATTACTGCCTCAGTCTAGGGTTAGGCTTAGGGCTAGGGTTAGGGTTATGCCTAGGGTTAGGGTTCAGAAAACCACAAAGCCAGGAGCTCCAGGGACACTGATCATGCGAAAGGCAGGCCAAGTTAAGCACGGCACATCCAAAACCTTGCTCCCTCTTCTTCTTTCTGCAAGGGTTAGGGTTAGGGGCTCGGGTTAGTGTTAGGGGTTAGGGTTAGGGGTAGGGTTAGGGTTAGGGTTTTGACTAGGGTTAGGATTGAGAAAACGACAAAGCCAGGGGACCCAGGCACACTAAGCATGCAAAAGGCAGGCCAAGTTGAGCGTAGCACATCCAAATCCCCTCTCCCTCTTCGTCATTCTGCTCGGAATTCACCACAGCCCAATGCCCGATTTCTGCCTCAGTCTAGGGTTAGGCTTAGGGCTAGGGTTAGGGTTATGCCTAGGGTTAGGGTTCAGAAAACCACAAAGCCAGGAGCTCCAGGGATACTCACCATGCAAAAGGCAGGCCAAGTTGAGTGTAGCACATCCAAATCCTTGCTCCCTCTACGTCATTCTGCTCGGAACTCACCACAGCCCAATGCCCGATATCTGCCTCAGTCTAGGGTTAGGCTTAGGGCTAGGGTTAGGGTTATGCTTAGGGTTAGGGTTCAGAAAACCACAAAGCCAGGAGCTCCAGGGATACTCACCATGCAAAAGGCAGGCCAAGTTGAGCGTAGCACATCCAAATCCCCTCTCCCTCTTCGTCATTCTGCTCGGAACTCACCACAGCCCAATGCCCGATTTCTGCCTCAGTCTAGGGTTAGGCTTAGGGCTAGGGTTAGGGTTATGCCTAGGGTTAGGGTTCACAAAACCACAAAGCCAGGAGCTCCAGGGATACTCACCATGCAAAAGGCAGGCCAAGTTGAGCGTAGCACATCCAAATCATTGCTCCCTCTTTGTCATTCTGCTCGGAACTCACCACAGCCCCATGCTCGATTTCTGCCTCAGTCTAGGGTTAGGCTTAGGGCTAGGGTTAGGGTTATGCCTAGGGTTAGGGTTCAGAAAACCACAAAGCCAGGAGCTCCAGGGATACTCCCCATGCAAAAGGCAGGCCAAGTTGAGCGCAGCCAATCCAAATCCTTGCTCCCTCTTCGTCATTCTGCTCGGAACTCCCCACAGCCCAATGCCCGATTTCTGCCTCAGTCTAGGGTTAGGCTTAGGGCTAGGGTTAGGGTTATGCCTAGGGTTAGGGTTCAGAAAACCACAAAGCCAGGAGCTCCAGGGATACTCCCCATGCAAAAGGCAGGCCAAGTTGAGCGTAGCACATCCAAATCCTTGCTCCCTCTTTGTCATTCTGCTCAGAACTTCCCACAGCCCAATGCCAGATTACTGGCTCAGTCTAGGGTTAGGCTTAGGGCTAGGGTTAGGGTTATGCCTAGGGTTAGGGTTCACAAAACCACAAAGCCAGGAGCTCCAGGGACACTGATCATGCGAAAGGCAGGCCAAGTTAAGCACGGCACATCCAAAACCTTGCTCCCTCTTCTTCTTTCTGCAAGGGTTAGGGTTAGGGGCTCGGGTTAGTGTTAGGGGTTAGGGTTAGGGGTAGGGTTAGGGTTAGGGTTTTGACTAGGGTTAGGATTGAGAAAACCACAAAGCCAGGGGACCAAGGCACACTAAGCATGCAAAAGGCAGGCCAAGTTGAGCGTAGCACATCCAAATCCCCTCTCCCTCTTCGTCATTCTGCTCGGAACTCACCACAGCCCAATGCCCGATTACTGCCTCAGTCTAGGGTTAGGCTTAGGGCTAGGGTTAGGGTTATGCCTAGGGTTAGGGTTCAGAAAACCACAAAGCCAGGAGCTCCAGGGATACTCACCATGCAAAAGGCAGGCCAAGTTGAGCGTAGCACATCCAAATCCCCTCTCCCTCTTCGTCATTCTGCTCGGAACTCACCACAGCCCAATGCCCGATTACTGCCTCAGTCTAGGGTTAGGCTTAGGGCTAGGGTTAGGGTTATGCCTAGGGTTAGGGTTCACAAAACCACAAAGCCAGGAGCTCCAGGGATACTCACCATGCAAAAGGCAGGCCAAGTTGAGCGTAGCACATCCAAATCCCCTCTCCCTCTTTGTCATTCTGCTCGGAACTCACCACAGCCCAATGTCCGATTTCTGCCTCAGTCTAGGGTTAGGCTTAGGGCTAGGGTTAGGGTTATGCCTAGGGTTAGGGTTCACAAAACCACAAAGCCAGGAGCTCCAGGGATACTCACCATGCAAAAGGCAGGCCAAGTTGAGCGTAGCACATCCAAATCATTGCTCCCTCTTTGTCATTCTGCTCGGAACTCACCACAGCCCCATGCCCGATTTCTGCCTCAGTCTAGGGTTAGGCTTAGGGCTAGGGTTAGGGTTATGCCTAGGGTTAGGGTTCAGAAAACCACAAAGCCAGGAGCTCCAGGGATACTCCCCATGCAAAAGGCAGGCCAAGTTGAGCGCAGCCAATCCAAATCCTTGCTCCCTCTTCGTCATTCTGCTCGGAACTCCCCACAGCCCAATGTCCGATTTCTGCCTCAGTCTAGGGTTAGGCTTAGGGCTAGGGTTAGGGTTATGCCTAGGGTTAGGGTTCAGAAAACCACAAAGCCAGGAGCTCCAGGGATACTCACCATGCAAAAGGCAGGCCAAGTTGAGTGTAGCACATCCAAATCCCCTCTCCCTCTTCGTCATTCTGCTCGGAACTTCCCACAGCCCAATGCCAGATTACTGGCTCAGTCTAGGGTTAGGCTTAGGGCTAGGGTTAGGGTTATGCCTAGGGTTAGGGTTCACAAAACCACAAAGCCAGGAGCTCCAGGGATACCATGCAAAAGGCAGGCCAAGTTGAGCGTAGCACATCCAAATCCTTGCTCCCTCTTCTTCATTCTGCTCGGAACTCCCCACAGCCCAATGCCCGATTTCTGGCTCAGTCTAGGGTTAGGCTTAGGGCTAGGGTTAGGGTTATGCCTAGGGTTAGGGTTCAGAAAACCACAAAGCCAGGAGCTCCAGGGACACTGATCATGCGAAAGGCAGGCCAAGTTAAGCACGGCACATCCAAAACCTTGCTCCCTCTTCTTCTTTCTGCAAGGGTTAGGGTTAGGGGCTCGGGTTAGGGTTAGGGGTTAGGGTTAGGGGTAGGGTTAGGGTTAGGGTTTTGACTAGGGTTAGGGTTCACAAAACCACAAAGCCAGGGGACCCAGGCACACTAAGCATGCAAAAGGCAGGCCAAGTTGAGCGTAGCACATCCAAATCCCCTCTCCCTCTTCGTCATTCTGCTCGGAACTCACCACAGCCCAATGCCCGATTTCTGCCTCAGTCTAGGGTTAGGCTTAAGGCTAGGGTTAGGGTTATGCCTAGGGTTAGGGTTATGCCTAGGGTTAGGGTTCAGAAAACCACAAAGCCTGGAGCTCCAGGGATACTCACCATGCAAAAGGCAGGCCAAGTTGAGCGTAGCACATCCAAATCCCCTCTCCCTCTTCGTCATTCTGCTCGGAACTCACCACAGCCCAATGCCCGATTACTGCCTCAGTCTAGGGTTAGGCTTAGGGCTAGGGTTAGGGTTATGCCTAGGGTTAGGGTTCACAAAACCACAAAGCCAGGAGCTCCAGGGATACTCACCATGCAAAAGGCAGGCCAAGTTGAGCGTAGCACATCCAAATCCCCTCTCCCTCTTTGTCATTCTCCTCGGAACTCCCCACAGCCCAATGCCCGATTACTGGCTCAGTCTAGGGTTAGGCTTAGGGCTAGGGTTAGGGTTATGCCTAGGGTTAGGGTTCACAAAACCACAAAGCCAGGAGCTCCAGGGATACTCACCATGCAAAAGGCAGGCCAAGTTGAGCGTAGCACATCCAAATCCCCTCTCCCTCTTTGTCATTCTGCTCGGAACTCACCACAGCCCAATGTCCGATTTCTGCCTCAGTCTAGGGTTAGGCTTAGGGCTAGGATTAGGGTTATGCTTAGGGTTAGGGTTCAGAAAACCACAAAGCCAGGAGCTCCAGGGATACTCACCATGCAAAAGGCAGGCCAAGTTGAGCGTAGCACATCCAAATCCCCTCTCCCTCTTCGTCATTCTGCTCGGAACTCCCCACAGCCCAATGCCCGATTTCTGCCTCAGTCTAGGGTTCGGCTTGGGGCTAGGGTTAGGGTTATGCCTAGGGTTAGGGTTCACAAAACCACAAAGCCAGGAGCTCCAGGGATACTCACCATGCAAAAGGCAGGCCAAGTTGAGCGTAGCACATCCAAATCCCCTCTCCCTCTTCCTCATTCTGCTCGGAACTCACCACAGCCCCATGCCCGATTTCTGCCTCAGTCTAGGGTTAGGTTTAGGGCTAGGGTTAGGGTTATGCCTAGGGTTAGGGTTCACAAAACCACAAAGCCAGGAGCTCCAGGGATACTCCCCATGCAAAAGGCAGGCCAAGTTGAGCGTAGCACATCCAAATCCTTGCTCCCTCTTCGTCATTCTGCTCGGAACTCACCACAGCCCAATGCCCGATTACTGCCTCAGTCTAGGGTTAGGCTTAGGGCTAGGGTTAGGGTTATGCCTAGGGTTAGGGTTCTCAAAACCACAAAGCCAGGAGCTCCAGGGACACTGATCATGCGAAAGGCAGGCCAAGTTAAGCACGGCACATCCAAAACCTTGCTCCCTCTTCTTCTTTCTGCAAGGGTTAGGGTTGGGGCTCGGGTTAGTGTTAAGGGTTAGGGTTAGGGGTAGGGTTAGGGTTAGGGTTTTGACTAGGGTTAGGATTGAGAAAACGACAAAGCCAGGGGACCCACGCACACTAAGCATGCAAAAGGCAGGCCAAGTTGAGCGTAGCACATCCAAATCCCCTCTCCCTCTTCGTCATTCTGCTCGGAATTCACCACAGCCCAATGCCCGATTTCTGCCTCAGTCTAGGGTTAGGCTTAGGGCTAGGGTTAGGGTTATGCCTAGGGTTAGGGTTCAGAAAACCACAAAGCCAGGAGCTCCAGGGATACTCACCATGCAAAAGGCAGGCCAAGTTGAGTGTAGCACATCCAAATCCTTGCTCCCTCTTCTTCATTCTGCTCGGAACTCACCACGGCCCAATGCCCGATGTCTGCCTCAGTCTAGGGTTAGGCTTAGGGCTAGGGTTAGGGTTATGCCTAGGGTTAGGGTTCACAAAACCACAAAGCCAGGAGCTCCAGGGACACTGATCATGCGAAAGGCAGGCCAAGTTAAGCACGGCACATCCAAAACCTTGCTCCCTCTTCTTCTTTCTGCAAGGGTTAGGGTTAGGGGCTCGGGTTAGGGTTAGGGGTTAGGGTTAGGGGTAGGGTTAGGGTTAGGGTTTTGACTAGGGTTAGGGTTCACAAAACCACAAAGCCAGGGGACCCAGGCACACTAAGCATGCAAAAGGCAGGCCAAGTTGAGCGTAGCACATCCAAATCCCCTCTCCCTCTTCGTCATTCTGCTCGGAACTCACCACAGCCCAATGCCCGATTTCTGCCTCAGTCTAGGGTTAGGCTTAAGGCTAGGGTTAGGGTTATGCCTAGGGTTAGGGTTATGCCTAGGGTTAGGGTTCAGAAAACCACAAAGCCAGGAGCTCCAGGGATACTCACCATGCAAAAGGCAGGCCAAGTTGAGCGTAGCACATCCAAATCCCCTCTCCCTCTTCGTCATTCTGCTCGGAACTCACCACAGCCCAATGCCCGATTACTGCCTCAGTCTAGGGTTAGGCTTAGGGCTAGGGTTAGGGTTATGCCTAGGGTTAGGGTTCACAAAACCACAAAGCCAGGAGCTCCAGGGATACTCACCATGCAAAAGGCAGGCCAAGTTGAGCGTAGCACATCCAAATCCCCTCTCCCTCTTCGTCATTCTGCTCGGAACTCACCACAGCCCAATGCCCGATTACTGCCTCAGTCTAGGGTTAGGCTTAGGGCTAGGGTTAGGGTTATGCCTAGGGTTAGGGTTCACAAAACCACAAAGCCAGGAGCTCCAGGGATACTCACCATGCAAAAGGCAGGCCAAGTTGAGCGTAGCACATCCAAATCCCCTCTCCCTCTTTGTCATTCTCCTCGGAACTCCCCACAGCCCAATGCCCGATTACTGCCTCAGTCTAGGGTTAGGCTTAGGGCTAGGGTTAGGGTTATGCCTAGGGTTAGGGTTCAGAAAACCACAAAGCCAGGAGCTCCAGGGATACTCCCCATGCAAAAGGCAGGCCAAGTTGAGCGTAGCACATCCAAATCATTGCTCCCTCTTTGTCATTCTGCTCGGAACTCACCACAGCCCCATGCCCGATTTCTGCCTCAGTCTAGGGTTAGGTTTAGGGCTAGGGTTAGGGTTATGCCTAGGGTTAGGGTTCACAAAACCACAAAGCCAGGAGCTCCAGGGATACTCCCCATGCAAAAGGCAGGCCAAGTTGAGCGTAGCACATCCAAATCCTTGCTCCCTCTTCGTCATTCTGCTCGGAACTCCCCACAGCCCAATGCCCGATTACTGCCTCAGTCTAGGGTTAGGCTTAGGGCTAGGGTTAGGGTTATGCCTAGGGTTAGGGTTCACAAAACCACAAAGCCAGGAGCTCCAGGGACACTGATCATGCGAAAGGCAGGCCAAGTTAAGCACGGCACATCCAAAACCTTGCTCCCTCTTCTTCTTTCTGCAAGGGTTAGGGTTAGGGGCTCGGGTTAGGGTTAGGGGTTAGGGTTAGGGGTAGGGTTAGGGTTAGGGTTTTGACTAGGGTTAGGATTGAGAAAACGACAAAGCCAGGGGACCCAGGCACACTAAGCATGCAAAAGGCAGGCCAAGTTGAGCGTAGCACATCCAAATCCCCTCTCCCTCTTCGTCATTCTGCTCGGAATTCACCACAGCCCAATGCCCGATTTCTGCCTCAGTCTAGGGTTAGGCTTAGGGCTAGGGTTAGGGTTATGCCTAGGGTTAGGGTTCACAAAACCACAAAGCCAGGAGCTCCAGGGATACTCCCCATGCAAAAGGCAGGCCAAGTTGAGCGTAGCACATCCAAATCCCCTCTCCCTCTTCGTCATTCTGCTCGGAACTCCCCACAGCCCAATGCCCGATTTCTGCCTCAGTCTAGGGTTAGGCTTAGGGCTAGGGTTAGGGTTATGCCTAGGGTTAGGGTTCAGAAAACCACAAAGCCAGGAGCTCCAGGGATACTCACCATGCAAAAGGCAGGCCAAGTTGAGCGTAGCACATCCAAATCCCCTCTCCCTCTTTGTCATTCTGCTCGGAACTCACCACAGCCCAATGCCCGATTTCTGCCTCAGTCTAGGGTTCGGCTTAGGGCTAGGGTTAGGGTTATGCCTAGGGTTAGGGTTCACAAAACCACAAAGCCAGGAGCTCCAGAGATACTCCCCATGCAAAAGGCAGGCCAAGTTGAGCGTAGCACATCCAAATCCTTGCTCCCTCTTCGTCATTCTGCTCGGAACTCACCACAGCCCAATGCCCGATTTCTGCCTCAGTCTAGGGTTAGGTTTAGGGCTAGGGTTAGGGTTATGCCTAGGGTTAGGGTTCAGAAAACCACAAAGCCAGGAGCTCCAGGGATACTCACCATGCAAAAGGCAGGCCAAGTTGAGTGTAGCACATCCAAATCCTTGCTCCCTCTTCGTCATTCTGCTCGGAACTCCCCACAGCCCAATGCCCGATTTCTGCCTCAGTCTAGGGTTAGGCTTAGGGCTAGGGTTAGGGTTATGCCTAGGGTTAGGGTTCACAAAACCACAAAGCCAGGAGCTCCAGGGATACTCCCCATGCAAAAGGCAGGCCAAGTTGAGCGTAGCACATCCAAATCCTTGCTCCCTCTTCGTCATTCTGCTCGGAACTCACCACAGCCCAATGCCCGATTACTGCCTCAGTCTAGGGTTAAGCTTAGGGCTAGGGTTAGGGTTATGCCTAGGGTTAGGGTTCAGAAAACCACAAAGCCAGGAGCTCCAGGGATACTCCCCATGCAAAAGGCAGGCCAAGTTGAGCGTAGCACATCCAAATCCCCTCTCCCTCTTTGTCATTCTGCTCGGAACTCACCACAGCCCAATGCCCGATTTCTACCTCAGTCTAGGGTTAGGCTTAGGGCTAGGATTAGGGTTATGCTTAGGGTTAGGGTTCAGAAAACCACAAAGCCAGGAGCTCCAGGGATACTCACCATGCAAAAGGCAGGCCAAGTTGAGCGTAGCACATCCAAATCCCCTCTCCCTCTTCGTCATTCTGCTAGGAACTCCCCACAGCCCAATGCCCGATTTCTGCCTCAGTCTAGGGTTCGGCTTGGGGCTAGGGTTAGGGTTATGCCTAGGGTTAGGGTTCAGAAAACCACAAAGCCAGGAGCTCCAGGGATACTCCCCATGCAAAAGGCAGGCCAAGTTGAGCGTTGCACATCCAAATCCTTGCTCCCTCTTTGTCATTCTGCTCGGAACTCACCACAGCCCAATGCCCGATTACTGCCTCAGTCTAGGGTTAAGCTTAGGGCTAGGGTTAGGGTTATGCCTAGGGTTAGGGTTCAGAAAACCACAAAGCCAGGAGCTCCAGGGATACTCACCATGCAAAAGGCAGGCCAAGTTGAGCGTAGCACATCCAAATCCTTGCTCCCTCTACGTCATTCTGCTCGGAACTCACCACAGCCCAATGCCCGATTACTGCCTCAGTCTAGGGTTAGGCTTAGGGCTAGGGTTAGGGTTATGCCTAGGGTTAGGGTTCAGAAAACCACAAAGCCAGGAGCTCCAGGGATACTCACCATGCAAAAGGCAGGCCAAGTTGAGCGTAGCACATCCAAATCCCCTCTCCCTCTTCGTCATTCTGCTCGGAACTCACCACAGCCCAATGCCCGATTTCTGCCTCAGTCTAGGGTTAGGCTTAGGGCTAGGGTTAGGGTTATGCCTAGGGTTAGGGTTCACAAAACCACAAAGCCAGGAGCTCCAGGGATACTCCCCATGCAAAAGGCAGGCCAAGTTGAGCGTAGCACATCCAAATCCTTGCTCCCTCTTTGTCATTCTGCTCGGAACTCACCACAGCCCCATGCCCGATTTCTGCCTCAGTCTAGGGTTAGGCTTAGGGCTAGGGTTAGGGTTATGCCTAGGGTTAGGGTTCAGAAAACCACAAAGCCAGGAGCTCTAGGGATACTCCCCATGCAAAAGGCAGGCCAAGTTGAGCGCAGCCAATCCAAATCCTTGCTCCCTCTTCGTCATTCTGCTCGGAACTCCCCACAGCCCAATGCCCGATTTCTGCCTCAGTCTAGGGTTAGGCTTAGGGCTAGGGTTAGGGTTATGCCTAGGGTTAGGGTTCACAAAACCACAAAGCCAGGAGCTCCAGGGACACTGATCATGCGAAAGGCAGGCCAAGTTAAGCACGGCACATCCAAAACCTTGCTCCCTCTTCTTCTTTCTGCAAGGGTTAGGGTTAGGGGCTCGGGTTAGGGTTAGGGGTTAGGGTTAGGGGTAGGGTTAGGGTTAGGGTTTTGACTAGGGTTAGGGTTCACAAAACCACAAAGCCAGGGGACCCAGGCACACTAAGCATGCAAAAGGCAGGCCAAGTTGAGCGTAGCACATCCAAATCCCCTCTCCCTCTTCGTCATTCTGCTCGGAACTCACCACAGCCCAGTGCCCGATTTCTGCCTCAGTCTAGGGTTAGGCTTAAGGCTAGGGTTAGGGTTATGCCTAGGGTTAGGGTTATGCCTAGGGTTAGGGTTCACAAAACCACAAAGCCAGGAGCTCCAGGGATACTCACCATGCAAAAGGCAGGCCAAGTTGAGCGTAGCACATCCAAATCCCCTCTCCCTCTTCGTCATTCTGCTCGGAACTCACCACAGCCCAATGCCCGATTACTGCCTCAGTCTAGGGTTAGGCTTAGGGCTAGGGTTAGGGTTATGCCTAGGGTTAGGGTTCACAAAACCACAAAGCCAGGAGCTCCAGGGATACTCACCATGCAAAAGGCAGGCCAAGTTGAGCGTAGCACATCCAAATCCCCTCTCCCTCTTCGTCATTCTGCTCGGAACTCACCACAGCCCAATGCCCGATTACTGCCTCAGTCTAGGGTTAGGCTTAGGGCTAGGGTTAGGGTTATGCCTAGGGTTAGGGTTCACAAAACCACAAAGCCAGGAGCTCCAGGGATACTCACCATGCAAAAGGCAGGCCAAGTTGAGCGTAGCACATCCAAATCCCCTCTCCCTCTTTGTCATTCTCCTCGGAACTCCCCACAGCCCAATGCCCGATTACTGGCTCAGTCTAGGGTTAGGCTTAGGGCTAGGGTTAGGGTTATGCCTAGGGTTAGGGTTCACAAAACCACAAAGCCAGGAGCTCCAGGGATACTCACCATGCAAAAGGCAGGCCAAGTTGAGCGTAGCACATCCAAATCCCCTCTCCCTCTTCGTCATTCTGCTCGGAACTCACCACAGCCCAATGCCCGATTTCTGCCTCAGTCTAGGGTTAGGCTTAGGGCTAGGATTAGGGTTATGCTTAGGGTTAGGGTTCAGAAAACCACAAAGCCAGGAGCTCCAGGGATACTCACCATGCAAAAGGCAGGCCAAGTTGAGCGTAGCACATCCAAATCCCCTCTCCCTCTTCGTCATTCTGCTCGGAACTCCCCACAGCCCAATGCCCGATTTCTGCCTCAGTCTAGGGTTCGGCTTGGGGCTAGGGTTAGGGTTATGCCTAGGGTTAGGGTTCACAAAACCACAAAGCCAGGAGCTCCAGGGATACTCACCATGCAAAAGGCAGGCCAAGTTGAGCGTAGCACATCCAAATCCCCTCTCCCTCTTCGTCATTCTGCTCGGAACTCACCACAGCCCCATGCCCGATTTCTGCCTCAGTCTAGGGTTAGGTTTAGGGCTAGGGTTAGGGTTATGCCTAGGGTTAGGGTTCACAAAACCACAAAGCCAGGAGCTCCAGGGATACTCCCCATGCAAAAGGCAGGCCAAGTTGAGCGTAGCACATCCAAATCCTTGCTCCCTCTTCGTCATTCTGCTCGGAACTCCCCACAGCCCCATGCCCGATTACTGCCTCAGTCTAGGGTTAGGCTTAGGGCTAGGGTTAGGGTTATGCCTAGGGTTAGGGTTCACAAAACCACAAAGCCAGGAGCTCCAGGGACACTGATCATGCGAAAGGCAGGCCAAGTTAAGCACGGCACATCCAAAACCTTGCTCCCTCTTCTTCTTTCTGCAAGGGTTAGGGTTAGGGGCTCGGGTTAGTGTTAGGGGTTAGGGTTAGGGGTAGGGTTAGGGTTAGGGTTTTGACTAGGGTTAGGATTGAGAAAACGACAAAGCCAGGGGACCCAGGCACACTAAGCATGCAAAAGGCAGGCCAAGTTGAGCGTAGCACATCCAAATCCCCTCTCCCTCTTCGTCATTCTGCTCGGAATTCACCACAGCCCAATGCCCGATTTCTGCCTCAGTCTAGGGTTAGGCTTAGGGCTAGGGTTAGGGTTATGCCTAGGGTTAGGGTTCACAAAACCACAAAGCCAGGAGCTCCAGGGATACTCCCCATGCAAAAGGCAGGCCAAGTTGAGCGTAGCACATCCAAATCCCCTCTCCCTCTTCGTCATTCTGCTCGGAACTCACCACAGCCCAATGCCCGATTTCTGCCTCAGTCTAGGGTTAGGCTTAGGGCTAGGGTTAGGGTTATGCCTAGGGTTAGGGTTCACAAAACCACAAAGCCAGGAGCTCCAGGGATACTCACCATGCAAAAGGCAGGCCAAGTTGAGCGTAGCACATCCAAATCCCCTCTCCCTCTTTGTCATTCTGCTCGGAACTCACCACAGCCCAATGCCCGATTTCTGCCTCAGTCTAGGGTTCGGCTTAGGGCTAGGGTTAGGGTTATGCCTAGGGTTAGGGTTCACAAAACCACAAAGCCAGGAGCTCCAGAGATACTCCCCATGCAAAAGGCAGGCCAAGTTGAGCGTAGCACATCCAAATCCTTGCTCCCTCTTCGTCATTCTGCTCGGAACTCACCACAGCCCCATGCCCGATTTCTGCCTCAGTCTAGGGTTAGGTTTAGGGCTAGGGTTAGGGTTATGCCTAGGGTTAGGGTTCAGAAAACCACAAAGCCAGGAGCTCCAGGGATACTCCCCATGCAAAAGGCAGGCCAAGTTGAGTGTAGCACATCCAAATCCTTGCTCCCTCTTCGTCATTCTGCTCGGAACTCCCCACAGCCCAATGCCCGATTTCTGCCTCAGTCTAGGGTTAGGCTTAGGGCTAGGGTTAGGGTTATGCCTAGGGTTAGGGTTCACAAAACCACAAAGCCAGGAGCTCCAGGGATGCTCCCCATGCAAAAGGCAGGCCAAGTTGAGCGTAGCACATCCAAATCCTTGCTCCCTCTTCTTCATTCTGCTCGGAACTCACCACAGCCCAATGCCCGATTACTGCCTCAGTCTAGGGTTAAGCTTAGGGCTAGGGTTAGGGTTATGCCTAGGGTTAGGGTTCAGAAAACCACAAAGCCAGGAGCTCCAGGGATACTCCCCATGCAAAAGGCAGGCCAAGTTGAGCGTAGCACATCCAAATCCTTGCTCCCTCTACGTCATTCTGCTCGGAACTCACCACAGCCCAATGCCCGATTACTGCCTCAGTCTAGGGTTAGGCTTAGGGCTAGGGTTAGGGTTATGCCTAGGGTTAGGGTTCACAAAACCCCAAAGCCATGAGCTCCAGGGATACTCACCATGCAAAAGGCAGGCCAAGTTGAGCGTAGCACATCCAAATCCCCTCTCCCTCTTCGTCATTCTGCTCGGAACTCCCCACAGCCCAATGCCCGATTTCTGCCTCAGTCTAGGGTTAGGCTTAGGGCTAGGGTTAGGGTTATGCCTAGGGTTAGGGTTCAGAAAACCACAAAGCCAGGAGCTCCAGGGATACTCACCATGCAAAAGGCAGGCCAAGTTGAGTGTAGCACATCCAAATCCTTGCTTCCTCTTCGTCATTCTGCTCGGAACTCCCCACAGCCCAATGCCCGATTTCTGCCTCAGTCTAGGGTTAGGCTTAGGGCTAGGGTTAGGGTTATGCCTAGGGTTAGGGTTCAGAAAACCACAAAGCCAGGAGCTCCAGGGATACTCCCCATGCAAAAGGCAGGCCAAGTTGAGCGTAGCACATCCAAATCCCCTCTCCCTCTTTGTCATTCTGCTCGGAACTCACCACAGCCCAATGCCCGATTTCTGCCTCAGTCTACGGTTAGGCTTAGGGCTAGGATTAGGGTTATGCTTAGGGTTAGGGTTCACAAAACCACAAAGCCAGGAGCTCCAGGGACACTGATCATGCGAAAGGCAGGCCAAGTTAAGCACGGCACATCCAAATCCCCTCTCCCTCTTCTTCTTTCTGCAAGGGTTAGGGTTAGGGGCTCGGGTTAGGGTTAGGGGTTAGGGTTAGGGCTAGGGTTAGGGTTATGCCTAGGGTTAGGGTTCACAAAACCACAAAGCCAGGAGCTCCAGGGATACTCACCATGCAAAAGGCAGGCCAAGTTGAGCGTAGCACATCCAAATCCCCTCTCCCTCTTTGTCATTCTCCTCGGAACTCCCCACAGCCCAATGCCCGATTACTGGCTCAGTCTAGGGTTAGGCTTAGGGCTAGGGTTAGGGTTATGCCTAGGGTTAGGGTTCACAAAACCACAAAGCCAGGAGCTCCAGGGATACTCACCATGCAAAAGGCAGGCCAAGTTGAGCGTAGCACATCCAAATCCCCTCTCCCTCTTTGTCATTCTGCTCGGAACTCACCACAGCCCAATGCCCGATTTCTGCCTCAGTCTAGGGTTAGGCTTAGGGCTAGGATTAGGGTTATGCTTAGGGTTAGGGTTCAGAAAACCACAAAGCCAGGAGCTCCAGGGATACTCACCATGCAAAAGGCAGGCCAAGTTGAGCGTAGCACATCCAAATCCCCTCTCCCTCTTCGTCATTCTGCTCGGAACTCCCCACAGCCCAATGCCCGATTTCTGCCTCAGTCTAGGGTTCGGCTTGGGGCTAGGGTTAGGGTTATGCCTAGGGTTAGGGTTCACAAAACCACAAAGCCAGGAGCTCCAGGGATACTCACCATGCAAAAGGCAGGCCAAGTTGAGCGTAGCACATCCAAATCCCCTCTCCCTCTTCCTCATTCTGCTCGGAACTCACCACAGCCCCATGCCCGATTTCTGCCTCAGTCTAGGGTTAGGTTTAGGGCTAGGGTTAGGGTTATGCCTAGGGTTAGGGTTCAGAAAACCACAAAGCCAGGAGCTCCAGGGATACTCCCCATGCAAAAGGCAGGCCAAGTTGAGCGTAGCACATCCAAATCCTTGCTCCCTCTTCGTCATTCTGCTCGGAACTCACCACAGCCCAATGCCCGATTACTGCCTCAGTCTAGGGTTAGGCTTAGGGCTAGGGTTAGGGTTATGCCTAGGGTTAGGGTTCAGAAAACCACAAAGCCAGGAGCTCCAGGGACACTGATCATGCGAAAGGCAGGCCAAGTTAAGCACGGCACATCCAAAACCTTGCTCCCTCTTCTTCTTTCTGCAAGGGTTAGGGTTAGGGGCTCGGGTTAGTGTTAGGGGTTAGGGTTAGGGGTAGGGTTAGGGTTAGGGTTTTGACTAGGGTTAGGATTGAGAAAACGACAAAGCCAGGGGACCCAGGCACACTAAGCATGCAAAAGGCAGGCCAAGTTGAGCGTAGCACATCCAAATCCCCTCTCCCTCTTCGTCATTCTGCTCGGAATTCACCACAGCCCAATGCCCGATTTCTGCCTCAGTCTAGGGTTAGGCTTAGGGCTAGGGTTAGGGTTATGCCTAGGGTTAGGGTTCAGAAAACCACAAAGCCAGGAGCTCCAGGGATACTCACCATGCAAAAGGCAGGCCAAGTTGAGCGTAGCACATCCAAATCCTTGCTCCCTCTACGTCATTCTGCTCGGAACTCACCACAGCCCAATGCCCGATATCTGCCTCAGTCTAGGGTTAGGCTTAGGGCTAGGGTTAGGGTTATGCTTAGGGTTAGGGTTCAGAAAACCACAAAGCCAGGAGCTCCAGGGATACTCACCATGCAAAAGGCAGGCCAAGTTGAGCGTAGCACATCCAAATCCCCTCTCCCTCTTCGTCATTCTGCTCGGAACTCACCACAGCCCAATGCCCGATTTCTGCCTCAGTCTAGGGTTAGGCTTAGGGCTAGGGTTAGGGTTATGCCTAGGGTTAGGGTTCACAAAACCACAAAGCCAGGAGCTCCAGGGATACTCACCATGCAAAAGGCAGGCCAAGTTGAGCGTAGCACATCCAAATCATTGCTCCCTCTTTGTCATTCTGCTCGGAACTCACCACAGCCCCATGCTCGATTTCTGCCTCAGTCTAGGGTTAGGCTTAGGGCTAGGGTTAGGGTTATGCCTAGGGTTAGGGTTCAGAAAACCACAAAGCCAGGAGCTCCAGGGATACTCCCCATGCAAAAGGCAGGCCAAGTTGAGCGCAGCCAATCCAAATCCTTGCTCCCTCTTCGTCATTCTGCTCGGAACTCCCCACAGCCCAATGCCCGATTTCTGCCTCAGTCTAGGGTTAGGCTTAGGGCTAGGGTTAGGGTTATGCCTAGGGTTAGGGTTCAGAAAACCACAAAGCCAGGAGCTCCAGGGATACTCCCCATGCAAAAGGCAGGCCAAGTTGAGCGTAGCACATCCAAATCCTTGCTCCCTCTTTGTCATTCTGCTCAGAACTTCCCACAGCCCAATGCCAGATTACTGGCTCAGTCTAGGGTTAGGCTTAGGGCTAGGGTTAGGGTTATGCCTAGGGTTAGGGTTCACAAAACCACAAAGCCAGGAGCTCCAGGGACACTGATCATGCGAAAGGCAGGCCAAGTTAAGCACGGCACATCCAAAACCTTGCTCCCTCTTCTTCTTTCTGCAAGGGTTAGGGTTAGGGGCTCGGGTTAGTGTTAGGGGTTAGGGTTAGGGGTAGGGTTAGGGTTAGGGTTTTGACTAGGGTTAGGATTGAGAAAACCACAAAGCCAGGGGACCAAGGCACACTAAGCATGCAAAAGGCAGGCCAAGTTGAGCGTAGCACATCCAAATCCCCTCTCCCTCTTCGTCATTCTGCTCGGAACTCACCACAGCCCAATGCCCGATTACTGCCTCAGTCTAGGGTTAGGCTTAGGGCTAGGGTTAGGGTTATGCCTAGGGTTAGGGTTCAGAAAACCACAAAGCCAGGAGCTCCAGGGATACTCACCATGCAAAAGGCAGGCCAAGTTGAGCGTAGCACATCCAAATCCCCTCTCCCTCTTCGTCATTCTGCTCGGAACTCACCACAGCCCAATGCCCGATTACTGCCTCAGTCTAGGGTTAGGCTTAGGGCTAGGGTTAGGGTTATGCCTAGGGTTAGGGTTCACAAAACCACAAAGCCAGGAGCTCCAGGGATACTCACCATGCAAAAGGCAGGCCAAGTTGAGCGTAGCACATCCAAATCCCCTCTCCCTCTTTGTCATTCTGCTCGGAACTCACCACAGCCCAATGTCCGATTTCTGCCTCAGTCTAGGGTTAGGCTTAGGGCTAGGGTTAGGGTTATGCCTAGGGTTAGGGTTCACAAAACCACAAAGCCAGGAGCTCCAGGGATACTCACCATGCAAAAGGCAGGCCAAGTTGAGCGTAGCACATCCAAATCATTGCTCCCTCTTTGTCATTCTGCTCGGAACTCACCACAGCCCCATGCCCGATTTCTGCCTCAGTCTAGGGTTAGGCTTAGGGCTAGGGTTAGGGTTATGCCTAGGGTTAGGGTTCAGAAAACCACAAAGCCAGGAGCTCCAGGGATACTCCCCATGCAAAAGGCAGGCCAAGTTGAGCGCAGCCAATCCAAATCCTTGCTCCCTCTTCGTCATTCTGCTCGGAACTCCCCACAGCCCAATGTCCGATTTCTGCCTCAGTCTAGGGTTAGGCTTAGGGCTAGGGTTAGGGTTATGCCTAGGGTTAGGGTTCAGAAAACCACAAAGCCAGGAGCTCCAGGGATACTCACCATGCAAAAGGCAGGCCAAGTTGAGTGTAGCACATCCAAATCCCCTCTCCCTCTTCGTCATTCTGCTCGGAACTTCCCACAGCCCAATGCCAGATTACTGGCTCAGTCTAGGGTTAGGCTTAGGGCTAGGGTTAGGGTTATGCCTAGGGTTAGGGTTCACAAAACCACAAAGCCAGGAGCTCCAGGGATACCATGCAAAAGGCAGGCCAAGTTGAGCGTAGCACATCCAAATCCTTGCTCCCTCTTCTTCATTCTGCTCGGAACTCCCCACAGCCCAATGCCCGATTTCTGGCTCAGTCTAGGGTTAGGCTTAGGGCTAGGGTTAGGGTTATGCCTAGGGTTAGGGTTCAGAAAACCACAAAGCCAGGAGCTCCAGGGACACTGATCATGCGAAAGGCAGGCCAAGTTAAGCACGGCACATCCAAAACCTTGCTCCCTCTTCTTCTTTCTGCAAGGGTTAGGGTTAGGGGCTCGGGTTAGGGTTAGGGGTTAGGGTTAGGGGTAGGGTTAGGGTTAGGGTTTTGACTAGGGTTAGGGTTCACAAAACCACAAAGCCAGGGGACCCAGGCACACTAAGCATGCAAAAGGCAGGCCAAGTTGAGCGTAGCACATCCAAATCCCCTCTCCCTCTTCGTCATTCTGCTCGGAACTCACCACAGCCCAATGCCCGATTTCTGCCTCAGTCTAGGGTTAGGCTTAAGGCTAGGGTTAGGGTTATGCCTAGGGTTAGGGTTATGCCTAGGGTTAGGGTTCAGAAAACCACAAAGCCTGGAGCTCCAGGGATACTCACCATGCAAAAGGCAGGCCAAGTTGAGCGTAGCACATCCAAATCCCCTCTCCCTCTTCGTCATTCTGCTCGGAACTCACCACAGCCCAATGCCCGATTACTGCCTCAGTCTAGGGTTAGGCTTAGGGCTAGGGTTAGGGTTATGCCTAGGGTTAGGGTTCACAAAACCACAAAGCCAGGAGCTCCAGGGATACTCACCATGCAAAAGGCAGGCCAAGTTGAGCGTAGCACATCCAAATCCCCTCTCCCTCTTTGTCATTCTCCTCGGAACTCCCCACAGCCCAATGCCCGATTACTGGCTCAGTCTAGGGTTAGGCTTAGGGCTAGGGTTAGGGTTATGCCTAGGGTTAGGGTTCACAAAACCACAAAGCCAGGAGCTCCAGGGATACTCACCATGCAAAAGGCAGGCCAAGTTGAGCGTAGCACATCCAAATCCCCTCTCCCTCTTTGTCATTCTGCTCGGAACTCACCACAGCCCAATGTCCGATTTCTGCCTCAGTCTAGGGTTAGGCTTAGGGCTAGGATTAGGGTTATGCTTAGGGTTAGGGTTCAGAAAACCACAAAGCCAGGAGCTCCAGGGATACTCACCATGCAAAAGGCAGGCCAAGTTGAGCGTAGCACATCCAAATCCCCTCTCCCTCTTCGTCATTCTGCTCGGAACTCCCCACAGCCCAATGCCCGATTTCTGCCTCAGTCTAGGGTTCGGCTTGGGGCTAGGGTTAGGGTTATGCCTAGGGTTAGGGTTCACAAAACCACAAAGCCAGGAGCTCCAGGGATACTCACCATGCAAAAGGCAGGCCAAGTTGAGCGTAGCACATCCAAATCCCCTCTCCCTCTTCCTCATTCTGCTCGGAACTCACCACAGCCCCATGCCCGATTTCTGCCTCAGTCTAGGGTTAGGTTTAGGGCTAGGGTTAGGGTTATGCCTAGGGTTAGGGTTCACAAAACCACAAAGCCAGGAGCTCCAGGGATACTCCCCATGCAAAAGGCAGGCCAAGTTGAGCGTAGCACATCCAAATCCTTGCTCCCTCTTCGTCATTCTGCTCGGAACTCACCACAGCCCAATGCCCGATTACTGCCTCAGTCTAGGGTTAGGCTTAGGGCTAGGGTTAGGGTTATGCCTAGGGTTAGGGTTCTCAAAACCACAAAGCCAGGAGCTCCAGGGACACTGATCATGCGAAAGGCAGGCCAAGTTAAGCACGGCACATCCAAAACCTTGCTCCCTCTTCTTCTTTCTGCAAGGGTTAGGGTTGGGGCTCGGGTTAGTGTTAAGGGTTAGGGTTAGGGGTAGGGTTAGGGTTAGGGTTTTGACTAGGGTTAGGATTGAGAAAACGACAAAGCCAGGGGACCCACGCACACTAAGCATGCAAAAGGCAGGCCAAGTTGAGCGTAGCACATCCAAATCCCCTCTCCCTCTTCGTCATTCTGCTCGGAATTCACCACAGCCCAATGCCCGATTTCTGCCTCAGTCTAGGGTTAGGCTTAGGGCTAGGGTTAGGGTTATGCCTAGGGTTAGGGTTCAGAAAACCACAAAGCCAGGAGCTCCAGGGATACTCACCATGCAAAAGGCAGGCCAAGTTGAGTGTAGCACATCCAAATCCTTGCTCCCTCTTCTTCATTCTGCTCGGAACTCACCACGGCCCAATGCCCGATGTCTGCCTCAGTCTAGGGTTAGGCTTAGGGCTAGGGTTAGGGTTATGCCTAGGGTTAGGGTTCACAAAACCACAAAGCCAGGAGCTCCAGGGACACTGATCATGCGAAAGGCAGGCCAAGTTAAGCACGGCACATCCAAAACCTTGCTCCCTCTTCTTCTTTCTGCAAGGGTTAGGGTTAGGGGCTCGGGTTAGGGTTAGGGGTTAGGGTTAGGGGTAGGGTTAGGGTTAGGGTTTTGACTAGGGTTAGGGTTCACAAAACCACAAAGCCAGGGGACCCAGGCACACTAAGCATGCAAAAGGCAGGCCAAGTTGAGCGTAGCACATCCAAATCCCCTCTCCCTCTTCGTCATTCTGCTCGGAACTCACCACAGCCCAATGCCCGATTTCTGCCTCAGTCTAGGGTTAGGCTTAAGGCTAGGGTTAGGGTTATGCCTAGGGTTAGGGTTATGCCTAGGGTTAGGGTTCAGAAAACCACAAAGCCAGGAGCTCCAGGGATACTCACCATGCAAAAGGCAGGCCAAGTTGAGCGTAGCACATCCAAATCCCCTCTCCCTCTTCGTCATTCTGCTCGGAACTCACCACAGCCCAATGCCCGATTACTGCCTCAGTCTAGGGTTAGGCTTAGGGCTAGGGTTAGGGTTATGCCTAGGGTTAGGGTTCACAAAACCACAAAGCCAGGAGCTCCAGGGATACTCACCATGCAAAAGGCAGGCCAAGTTGAGCGTAGCACATCCAAATCCCCTCTCCCTCTTCGTCATTCTGCTCGGAACTCACCACAGCCCAATGCCCGATTACTGCCTCAGTCTAGGGTTAGGCTTAGGGCTAGGGTTAGGGTTATGCCTAGGGTTAGGGTTCACAAAACCACAAAGCCAGGAGCTCCAGGGATACTCACCATGCAAAAGGCAGGCCAAGTTGAGCGTAGCACATCCAAATCCCCTCTCCCTCTTTGTCATTCTCCTCGGAACTCCCCACAGCCCAATGCCCGATTACTGCCTCAGTCTAGGGTTAGGCTTAGGGCTAGGGTTAGGGTTATGCCTAGGGTTAGGGTTCAGAAAACCACAAAGCCAGGAGCTCCAGGGATACTCCCCATGCAAAAGGCAGGCCAAGTTGAGCGTAGCACATCCAAATCATTGCTCCCTCTTTGTCATTCTGCTCGGAACTCACCACAGCCCCATGCCCGATTTCTGCCTCAGTCTAGGGTTAGGTTTAGGGCTAGGGTTAGGGTTATGCCTAGGGTTAGGGTTCACAAAACCACAAAGCCAGGAGCTCCAGGGATACTCCCCATGCAAAAGGCAGGCCAAGTTGAGCGTAGCACATCCAAATCCTTGCTCCCTCTTCGTCATTCTGCTCGGAACTCCCCACAGCCCAATGCCCGATTACTGCCTCAGTCTAGGGTTAGGCTTAGGGCTAGGGTTAGGGTTATGCCTAGGGTTAGGGTTCACAAAACCACAAAGCCAGGAGCTCCAGGGACACTGATCATGCGAAAGGCAGGCCAAGTTAAGCACGGCACATCCAAAACCTTGCTCCCTCTTCTTCTTTCTGCAAGGGTTAGGGTTAGGGGCTCGGGTTAGGGTTAGGGGTTAGGGTTAGGGGTAGGGTTAGGGTTAGGGTTTTGACTAGGGTTAGGATTGAGAAAACGACAAAGCCAGGGGACCCAGGCACACTAAGCATGCAAAAGGCAGGCCAAGTTGAGCGTAGCACATCCAAATCCCCTCTCCCTCTTCGTCATTCTGCTCGGAATTCACCACAGCCCAATGCCCGATTTCTGCCTCAGTCTAGGGTTAGGCTTAGGGCTAGGGTTAGGGTTATGCCTAGGGTTAGGGTTCACAAAACCACAAAGCCAGGAGCTCCAGGGATACTCCCCATGCAAAAGGCAGGCCAAGTTGAGCGTAGCACATCCAAATCCCCTCTCCCTCTTCGTCATTCTGCTCGGAACTCCCCACAGCCCAATGCCCGATTTCTGCCTCAGTCTAGGGTTAGGCTTAGGGCTAGGGTTAGGGTTATGCCTAGGGTTAGGGTTCAGAAAACCACAAAGCCAGGAGCTCCAGGGATACTCACCATGCAAAAGGCAGGCCAAGTTGAGCGTAGCACATCCAAATCCCCTCTCCCTCTTTGTCATTCTGCTCGGAACTCACCACAGCCCAATGCCCGATTTCTGCCTCAGTCTAGGGTTCGGCTTAGGGCTAGGGTTAGGGTTATGCCTAGGGTTAGGGTTCACAAAACCACAAAGCCAGGAGCTCCAGAGATACTCCCCATGCAAAAGGCAGGCCAAGTTGAGCGTAGCACATCCAAATCCTTGCTCCCTCTTCGTCATTCTGCTCGGAACTCACCACAGCCCAATGCCCGATTTCTGCCTCAGTCTAGGGTTAGGTTTAGGGCTAGGGTTAGGGTTATGCCTAGGGTTAGGGTTCAGAAAACCACAAAGCCAGGAGCTCCAGGGATACTCACCATGCAAAAGGCAGGCCAAGTTGAGTGTAGCACATCCAAATCCTTGCTCCCTCTTCGTCATTCTGCTCGGAACTCCCCACAGCCCAATGCCCGATTTCTGCCTCAGTCTAGGGTTAGGCTTAGGGCTAGGGTTAGGGTTATGCCTAGGGTTAGGGTTCACAAAACCACAAAGCCAGGAGCTCCAGGGATACTCCCCATGCAAAAGGCAGGCCAAGTTGAGCGTAGCACATCCAAATCCTTGCTCCCTCTTCGTCATTCTGCTCGGAACTCACCACAGCCCAATGCCCGATTACTGCCTCAGTCTAGGGTTAAGCTTAGGGCTAGGGTTAGGGTTATGCCTAGGGTTAGGGTTCAGAAAACCACAAAGCCAGGAGCTCCAGGGATACTCCCCATGCAAAAGGCAGGCCAAGTTGAGCGTAGCACATCCAAATCCCCTCTCCCTCTTTGTCATTCTGCTCGGAACTCACCACAGCCCAATGCCCGATTTCTACCTCAGTCTAGGGTTAGGCTTAGGGCTAGGATTAGGGTTATGCTTAGGGTTAGGGTTCAGAAAACCACAAAGCCAGGAGCTCCAGGGATACTCACCATGCAAAAGGCAGGCCAAGTTGAGCGTAGCACATCCAAATCCCCTCTCCCTCTTCGTCATTCTGCTAGGAACTCCCCACAGCCCAATGCCCGATTTCTGCCTCAGTCTAGGGTTCGGCTTGGGGCTAGGGTTAGGGTTATGCCTAGGGTTAGGGTTCAGAAAACCACAAAGCCAGGAGCTCCAGGGATACTCCCCATGCAAAAGGCAGGCCAAGTTGAGCGTTGCACATCCAAATCCTTGCTCCCTCTTTGTCATTCTGCTCGGAACTCACCACAGCCCAATGCCCGATTACTGCCTCAGTCTAGGGTTAAGCTTAGGGCTAGGGTTAGGGTTATGCCTAGGGTTAGGGTTCAGAAAACCACAAAGCCAGGAGCTCCAGGGATACTCACCATGCAAAAGGCAGGCCAAGTTGAGCGTAGCACATCCAAATCCTTGCTCCCTCTACGTCATTCTGCTCGGAACTCACCACAGCCCAATGCCCGATTACTGCCTCAGTCTAGGGTTAGGCTTAGGGCTAGGGTTAGGGTTATGCCTAGGGTTAGGGTTCAGAAAACCACAAAGCCAGGAGCTCCAGGGATACTCACCATGCAAAAGGCAGGCCAAGTTGAGCGTAGCACATCCAAATCCCCTCTCCCTCTTCGTCATTCTGCTCGGAACTCACCACAGCCCAATGCCCGATTTCTGCCTCAGTCTAGGGTTAGGCTTAGGGCTAGGGTTAGGGTTATGCCTAGGGTTAGGGTTCACAAAACCACAAAGCCAGGAGCTCCAGGGATACTCCCCATGCAAAAGGCAGGCCAAGTTGAGCGTAGCACATCCAAATCCTTGCTCCCTCTTTGTCATTCTGCTCGGAACTCACCACAGCCCCATGCCCGATTTCTGCCTCAGTCTAGGGTTAGGCTTAGGGCTAGGGTTAGGGTTATGCCTAGGGTTAGGGTTCAGAAAACCACAAAGCCAGGAGCTCTAGGGATACTCCCCATGCAAAAGGCAGGCCAAGTTGAGCGCAGCCAATCCAAATCCTTGCTCCCTCTTCGTCATTCTGCTCGGAACTCCCCACAGCCCAATGCCCGATTTCTGCCTCAGTCTAGGGTTAGGCTTAGGGCTAGGGTTAGGGTTATGCCTAGGGTTAGGGTTCACAAAACCACAAAGCCAGGAGCTCCAGGGACACTGATCATGCGAAAGGCAGGCCAAGTTAAGCACGGCACATCCAAAACCTTGCTCCCTCTTCTTCTTTCTGCAAGGGTTAGGGTTAGGGGCTCGGGTTAGGGTTAGGGGTTAGGGTTAGGGGTAGGGTTAGGGTTAGGGTTTTGACTAGGGTTAGGGTTCACAAAACCACAAAGCCAGGGGACCCAGGCACACTAAGCATGCAAAAGGCAGGCCAAGTTGAGCGTAGCACATCCAAATCCCCTCTCCCTCTTCGTCATTCTGCTCGGAACTCACCACAGCCCAGTGCCCGATTTCTGCCTCAGTCTAGGGTTAGGCTTAAGGCTAGGGTTAGGGTTATGCCTAGGGTTAGGGTTATGCCTAGGGTTAGGGTTCACAAAACCACAAAGCCAGGAGCTCCAGGGATACTCACCATGCAAAAGGCAGGCCAAGTTGAGCGTAGCACATCCAAATCCCCTCTCCCTCTTCGTCATTCTGCTCGGAACTCACCACAGCCCAATGCCCGATTACTGCCTCAGTCTAGGGTTAGGCTTAGGGCTAGGGTTAGGGTTATGCCTAGGGTTAGGGTTCACAAAACCACAAAGCCAGGAGCTCCAGGGATACTCACCATGCAAAAGGCAGGCCAAGTTGAGCGTAGCACATCCAAATCCCCTCTCCCTCTTCGTCATTCTGCTCGGAACTCACCACAGCCCAATGCCCGATTACTGCCTCAGTCTAGGGTTAGGCTTAGGGCTAGGGTTAGGGTTATGCCTAGGGTTAGGGTTCACAAAACCACAAAGCCAGGAGCTCCAGGGATACTCACCATGCAAAAGGCAGGCCAAGTTGAGCGTAGCACATCCAAATCCCCTCTCCCTCTTTGTCATTCTCCTCGGAACTCCCCACAGCCCAATGCCCGATTACTGGCTCAGTCTAGGGTTAGGCTTAGGGCTAGGGTTAGGGTTATGCCTAGGGTTAGGGTTCACAAAACCACAAAGCCAGGAGCTCCAGGGATACTCACCATGCAAAAGGCAGGCCAAGTTGAGCGTAGCACATCCAAATCCCCTCTCCCTCTTTGTCATTCTGCTCGGAACTCACCACAGCCCAATGCCCGATTTCTGCCTCAGTCTAGGGTTAGGCTTAGGGCTAGGATTAGGGTTATGCTTAGGGTTAGGGTTCAGAAAACCACAAAGCCAGGAGCTCCAGGGATACTCACCATGCAAAAGGCAGGCCAAGTTGAGCGTAGCACATCCAAATCCCCTCTCCCTCTTCGTCATTCTGCTCGGAACTCCCCACAGCCCAATGCCCGATTTCTGCCTCAGTCTAGGGTTCGGCTTGGGGCTAGGGTTAGGGTTATGCCTAGGGTTAGGGTTCACAAAACCACAAAGCCAGGAGCTCCAGGGATACTCACCATGCAAAAGGCAGGCCAAGTTGAGCGTAGCACATCCAAATCCCCTCTCCCTCTTCGTCATTCTGCTCGGAACTCACCACAGCCCCATGCCCGATTTCTGCCTCAGTCTAGGGTTAGGTTTAGGGCTAGGGTTAGGGTTATGCCTAGGGTTAGGGTTCACAAAACCACAAAGCCAGGAGCTCCAGGGATACTCCCCATGCAAAAGGCAGGCCAAGTTGAGCGTAGCACATCCAAATCCTTGCTCCCTCTTCGTCATTCTGCTCGGAACTCCCCACAGCCCCATGCCCGATTACTGCCTCAGTCTAGGGTTAGGCTTAGGGCTAGGGTTAGGGTTATGCCTAGGGTTAGGGTTCACAAAACCACAAAGCCAGGAGCTCCAGGGACACTGATCATGCGAAAGGCAGGCCAAGTTAAGCACGGCACATCCAAAACCTTGCTCCCTCTTCTTCTTTCTGCAAGGGTTAGGGTTAGGGGCTCGGGTTAGTGTTAGGGGTTAGGGTTAGGGGTAGGGTTAGGGTTAGGGTTTTGACTAGGGTTAGGATTGAGAAAACGACAAAGCCAGGGGACCCAGGCACACTAAGCATGCAAAAGGCAGGCCAAGTTGAGCGTAGCACATCCAAATCCCCTCTCCCTCTTCGTCATTCTGCTCGGAATTCACCACAGCCCAATGCCCGATTTCTGCCTCAGTCTAGGGTTAGGCTTAGGGCTAGGGTTAGGGTTATGCCTAGGGTTAGGGTTCACAAAACCACAAAGCCAGGAGCTCCAGGGATACTCCCCATGCAAAAGGCAGGCCAAGTTGAGCGTAGCACATCCAAATCCCCTCTCCCTCTTCGTCATTCTGCTCGGAACTCACCACAGCCCAATGCCCGATTTCTGCCTCAGTCTAGGGTTAGGCTTAGGGCTAGGGTTAGGGTTATGCCTAGGGTTAGGGTTCACAAAACCACAAAGCCAGGAGCTCCAGGGATACTCACCATGCAAAAGGCAGGCCAAGTTGAGCGTAGCACATCCAAATCCCCTCTCCCTCTTTGTCATTCTGCTCGGAACTCACCACAGCCCAATGCCCGATTTCTGCCTCAGTCTAGGGTTCGGCTTAGGGCTAGGGTTAGGGTTATGCCTAGGGTTAGGGTTCACAAAACCACAAAGCCAGGAGCTCCAGAGATACTCCCCATGCAAAAGGCAGGCCAAGTTGAGCGTAGCACATCCAAATCCTTGCTCCCTCTTCGTCATTCTGCTCGGAACTCACCACAGCCCCATGCCCGATTTCTGCCTCAGTCTAGGGTTAGGTTTAGGGCTAGGGTTAGGGTTATGCCTAGGGTTAGGGTTCAGAAAACCACAAAGCCAGGAGCTCCAGGGATACTCCCCATGCAAAAGGCAGGCCAAGTTGAGTGTAGCACATCCAAATCCTTGCTCCCTCTTCGTCATTCTGCTCGGAACTCCCCACAGCCCAATGCCCGATTTCTGCCTCAGTCTAGGGTTAGGCTTAGGGCTAGGGTTAGGGTTATGCCTAGGGTTAGGGTTCACAAAACCACAAAGCCAGGAGCTCCAGGGATGCTCCCCATGCAAAAGGCAGGCCAAGTTGAGCGTAGCACATCCAAATCCTTGCTCCCTCTTTGTCATTCTGCTCGGAACTCACCACAGCCCAATGCCCGATTACTGCCTCAGTCTAGGGTTAAGCTTAGGGCTAGGGTTAGGGTTATGCCTAGGGTTAGGGTTCAGAAAACCACAAAGCCAGGAGCTCCAGGGATACTCCCCATGCAAAAGGCAGGCCAAGTTGAGCGTAGCACATCCAAATCCTTGCTCCCTCTACGTCATTCTGCTCGGAACTCACCACAGCCCAATGCCCGATTACTGCCTCAGTCTAGGGTTAGGCTTAGGGCTAGGGTTAGGGTTATGCCTAGGGTTAGGGTTCACAAAACCCCAAAGCCATGAGCTCCAGGGATACTCACCATGCAAAAGGCAGGCCAAGTTGAGCGTAGCACATCCAAATCCCCTCTCCCTCTTCGTCATTCTGCTCGGAACTCCCCACAGCCCAATGCCCGATTTCTGCCTCAGTCTAGGGTTAGGCTTAGGGCTAGGGTTAGGGTTATGCCTAGGGTTAGGGTTCAGAAAACCACAAAGCCAGGAGCTCCAGGGATACTCACCATGCAAAAGGCAGGCCAAGTTGAGTGTAGCACATCCAAATCCCCTCTCCCTCTTCGTCATTCTGCTCGGAACTTCCCACAGCCCAATGCCAGATTACTGGCTCAGTCTAGGGTTAGGCTTAGGGCTAGGGTTAGGGTTATGCCTAGGGTTAGGGTTCAGAAAACCACAAAGCCAGGAGCTCCAGGGATACCATGCAAAAGGCAGGCCAAGTTGAGCGTAGCACATCCAAATCCTTGCTCCCTCTTCTTCATTCTGCTCGGAACTCCCCACAGCCCAATGCCCGATTACTGCCTCAGTCTAGGGTTAGGCTTAGGGCTAGGGTTAGGGTTATGCCTAGGGTTAGGGTTCACAAAACCACAAAGCCAGGAGCTCCAGGGATACTCCCCATGCAAAAGGCAGGCCAAGTTGAGCGTAGCACATCCAAATCCTTGCTCCCTCTTTGTCATTCTGCTCGGAACTCACCACAGCCCAATGCCCGATTACTGCCTCAGTCTAGGGTTAAACTTAGGGCTAGGGTTAGGGTTATGCCTAGGGTTAGGGTTCACAAAACCACAAAGCCAGGAGCTCCAGGGATACTCACCATGCAAAAGGCAGGCCAAGTTGAGCGTAGCACATCCAAATCCCCTCTCCCTCTTTGTCATTCTCCTCGGAACTCCCCACAGCCCAATGCCCGATTACTGGCTCAGTCTAGGGTTAGGCTTAGGGCTAGGGTTAGGGTTATGCCTAGGGTTAGGGTTCACAAAACCACAAAGCCAGGAGCTCCAGGGATACTCACCATGCAAAAGGCAGGCCAAGTTGAGCGTAGCACATCCAAATCCCCTCTCCCTCTTCCTCATTCTGCTCGGAACTCACCACAGCCCAATGCCCGATTACTGCCTCAGTCTAGGGTTAAGCTTAGGGCTAGGGTTAGGGTTATGCCTAGGGTTAGGGTTCACAAAACCACAAAGCCAGGAGCTCCAGGGATACTCACCATGCAAAAGGCAGGCCAAGTTGAGCGTAGCACATCCAAATCCCCTCTCCCTCTTTGTCATTCTCCTCGGAACTCCCCACAGCCCAATGCCCGATTACTGGCTCAGTCTAGGGTTCGGCTTGGGGCTAGGGTTAGGGTTATGCCTAGGGTTAGGGTTCACAAAACCACAAAGCCAGGAGCTCCAGGGATACTCACCATGCAAAAGGCAGGCCAAGTTGAGCGTAGCACATCCAAATCCCCTCTCCCTCTTCCTCATTCTGCTCGGAACTCACCACAGCCCCATGCCCGATTTCTGCCTCAGTCTAGGGTTAGGTTTAGGGCTAGGGTTAGGGTTATGCCTAGGGTTAGGGTTCACAAAACCACAAAGCCAGGAGCTCCAGGGATACTCCCCATGCAAAAGGCAGGCCAAGTTGAGCGTAGCACATCCAAATCCTTGCTCCCTCTTCGTCATTCTGCTCGGAACTCCCCACAGCCCCATGCCCGATTACTGCCTCAGTCTAGGGTTAGGCTTAGGGCTAGGGTTAGGGTTATGCCTAGGGTTAGGGTTCACAAAACCACAAAGCCAGGAGCTCCAGGGACACTGATCATGCGAAAGGCAGGCCAAGTTAAGCACGGCACATCCAAAACCTTGCTCCCTCTTCTTCTTTCTGCAAGGGTTAGGGTTAGGGGCTCGGGTTAGTGTTAGGGGTTAGGGTTAGGGGTAGGGTTAGGGTTAGGGTTTTGACTAGGGTTAGGATTGAGAAAACGACAAAGCCAGGGGACCCAGGCACACTAAGCATGCAAAAGGCAGGCCAAGTTGAGCGTAGCACATCCAAATCCCCTCTCCCTCTTCGTCATTCTGCTCGGAATTCACCACAGCCCAATGCCCGATTTCTGCCTCAGTCTAGGGTTAGGCTTAGGGCTAGGGTTAGGGTTATGCCTAGGGTTAGGGTTCACAAAACCACAAAGCCAGGAGCTCCAGGGATACTCCCCATGCAAAAGGCAGGCCAAGTTGAGCGTAGCACATCCAAATCCCCTCTCCCTCTTCGTCATTCTGCTCGGAACTCACCACAGCCCAATGCCCGATTTCTGCCTCAGTCTAGGGTTAGGCTTAGGGCTAGGGTTAGGGTTATGCCTAGGGTTAGGGTTCACAAAACCACAAAGCCAGGAGCTCCAGGGATACTCACCATGCAAAAGGCAGGCCAAGTTGAGCGTAGCACATCCAAATCCCCTCTCCCTCTTTGTCATTCTGCTCGGAACTCACCACAGCCCAATGCCCGATTTCTGCCTCAGTCTAGGGTTCGGCTTAGGGCTAGGGTTAGGGTTATGCCTAGGGTTAGGGTTCACAAAACCACAAAGCCAGGAGCTCCAGAGATACTCCCCATGCAAAAGGCAGGCCAAGTTGAGCGTAGCACATCCAAATCCTTGCTCCCTCTTCGTCATTCTGCTCGGAACTCACCACAGCCCAATGCCCGATTTCTGCCTCAGTCTAGGGTTAGGTTTAGGGCTAGGGTTAGGGTTATGCCTAGGGTTAGGGTTCAGAAAACCACAAAGCCAGGAGCTCCAGGGATACTCCCCATGCAAAAGGCAGGCCAAGTTGAGTGTAGCACATCCAAATCCTTGCTCCCTCTTCGTCATTCTGCTCGGAACTCCCCACAGCCCAATGCCCGATTTCTGCCTCAGTCTAGGGTTAGGCTTAGGGCTAGGGTTAGGGTTATGCCTAGGGTTAGGGTTCACAAAACCACAAAGCCAGGAGCTCCAGGGATGCTCCCCATGCAAAAGGCAGGCCAAGTTGAGCGTAGCACATCCAAATCCTTGCTCCCTCTTTGTCATTCTGCTCGGAACTCACCACAGCCCAATGCCCGATTACTGCCTCAGTCTAGGGTTAAGCTTAGGGCTAGGGTTAGGGTTATGCCTAGGGTTAGGGTTCAGAAAACCACAAAGCCAGGAGCTCCAGGGATACTCCCCATGCAAAAGGCAGGCCAAGTTGAGCGTAGCACATCCAAATCCTTGCTCCCTCTACGTCATTCTGCTCGGAACTCACCACAGCCCAATGCCCGATTACTGCCTCAGTCTAGGGTTAGGCTTAGGGCTAGGGTTAGGGTTATGCCTAGGGTTAGGGTTCACAAAACCCCAAAGCCATGAGCTCCAGGGATACTCACCATGCAAAAGGCAGGCCAAGTTGAGCGTAGCACATCCAAATCCCCTCTCCCTCTTCGTCATTCTGCTCGGAACTCCCCACAGCCCAATGCCCGATTTCTGCCTCAGTCTAGGGTTAGGCTTAGGGCTAGGGTTAGGGTTATGCCTAGGGTTAGGGTTCAGAAAACCACAAAGCCAGGAGCTCCAGGGATACTCACCATGCAAAAGGCAGGCCAAGTTGAGTGTAGCACATCCAAATCCCCTCTCCCTCTTCGTCATTCTGCTCGGAACTTCCCACAGCCCAATGCCAGATTACTGGCTCAGTCTAGGGTTAGGCTTAGGGCTAGGGTTAGGGTTATGCCTAGGGTTAGGGTTCAGAAAACCACAAAGCCAGGAGCTCCAGGGATACCATGCAAAAGGCAGGCCAAGTTGAGCGTAGCACATCCAAATCCTTGCTCCCTCTTCTTCATTCTGCTCGGAACTCCCCACAGCCCAATGCCCGATTACTGCCTCAGTCTAGGGTTAGGCTTAGGGCTAGGGTTAGGGTTATGCCTAGGGTTAGGGTTCACAAAACCACAAAGCCAGGAGCTCCAGGGATACTCCCCATGCAAAAGGCAGGCCAAGTTGAGCGTAGCACATCCAAATCCTTGCTCCCTCTTTGTCATTCTGCTCGGAACTCACCACAGCCCAATGCCCGATTACTGCCTCAGTCTAGGGTTAAGCTTAGGGCTAGGGTTAGGGTTATGCCTAGGGTTAGGGTTCACAAAACCACAAAGCCAGGAGCTCCAGGGATACTCACCATGCAAAAGGCAGGCCAAGTTGAGCGTAGCACATCCAAATCCTTGCTCCCTCTACGTCATTCTGCTCGGAACTCACCACAGCCCAATGCCCGATTACTGGCTCAGTCTAGGGTTAGGCTTAGGGCTAGGGTTAGGGTTATGCCTAGGGTTAGGGTTCACAAAACCACAAAGCCAGGAGCTCCAGGGATACTCACCATGCAAAAGGCAGGCCAAGTTGAGCGTAGCACATCCAAATCCCCTCTCCCTCTTCGTCATTCTGCTCGGAACTCCCCAACACCCAATGCCAGATTACTGCCTCAGTCTAGGGTTAGGCTTAGGGCTAGGGTTAGGGTTATGCCTAGGGTTAGGGTTCACAAAACCACAAAGCCAGGAGCTCCAGGGATAGTCAGCATGCAAAAGGCATACCAAGGTGAGGAGGACACCGCCCAAACCTTGCTCCCTCTTTGTCATACTGCTCAGAACTTGCCACAACCCTCTGCCGGATTTCTGGCTCAAGGTAGGGTTAGGGATAGGGTTAGGCCTTGGGTTAGGGTTAGGGTTACGCCTAGGGTTAAGGTTGAGAAAACCACAAAGCCAGGAGCTCCAGGGACACTGATCATGCGAAAGGCAGGCCAAGTTAAGCACGGCACATCCAAAACCACAAAGTGGGGAGGGGGGGGCCGGCGCGCCCGCGCATGCGCAGTGGGGGGTGGGGGGGCCCAGCTTGCCCGCGCATGCGCAGCACTGGGGGGGTGGGCTCGGCCTGGGGGTGCCTTTTGTGCTGCTCCTCCGTGGGGCTGCCTTGAGAGCGGAATCAAGGTTGGAAAAGACCTCGGAGATCACTGAGTGCAACCAGCACCAGCACGGCCACCGCTGACCACGTCCGCCCATGCCACAGCCACAGGTGTTGGAGCACTCCCAGGGGTGGGCACTCCAAACCTCCCTGGGCAGCTGTGCCAAGGCCTGAGCGCCCTTTCCATGGAGGAATTTCCCCAATATCCACCCTGAGCCTCCCCTGGCCCAGCCTGAGGCCGTTCCCTCTCCTCCTGTCCCTGTTCCCTGCGAGCAGAGCCCGACCCCCCCGGCTGCTCCCTCCTGTCAGGGACTTGTCCAGAGCCACAAGGTCCCCCCTGAGCCTCCTTTGCTCCGGGCTGTGCCCCTTTCCCAGCTCTCTCAGGAACTCTCCAACCCCTTGCCAGCTCCGTTCCCTTGCCTGGACTCGCTCCAGCCCCTCCGTGTCCCTCTTGTCCCAGAGGTGCTGCCAGCACTGCAGGTGCCCCAGCAGTGCCAGCACAGGGACGGGCCCAGCGCCCCGCGCATGCGCAGTGGGGGGTGAGGGGGGCCCAGTTCTCCCGCGCATGCGCAGTGGTGTGGGGGTAGGGCCAGCGCGTCCGCGCATGCGTAGTAGCACCCGCGCCCGCGCATTCGCAGTAGCCACCGCGCCCGCGCATGCGCCGTAGCCCCCGCGCCCGCGCATGCGCAGTAGCCCCCGCGCCCGCGCATGCGTAGTAGCACCCGCGCCCGCGCATGCGCCGTAGCCACCGCGCCCGCGCATGCGCCGTAGACCCCGCGCATGCGCAGTAGCACCCGCGCCCGCGCATGCGCAGTAGCCACCGCGCCCGCGCATGCGCCGTAGCCACCGCGCCCGCGCATGCGCCGTAGCCACCGCGCCCCCGCATGCGCAGTAGCCACCGCGCCCGCGCATGCGCAGTAGCCCCCGCGCCCGCGCATGTGCCGTAGCCACCGCGCCCGCGCATGCGCAGTAGCCACCGCGCCCGCGCATGCGCAGTAGCCACCGCGCCCGTGCGGGCGTGCCGAGTGGGGGCTCCGCGCAGAGGGGCAGCGCGCCCGCGCATGATGCGCAGAGGTTTCTTTCGGACCTGGGCTGCATTTCCATCCCCCGCTCTGGGAGTCACCCGGTGCGTTAGGAGCGAGCCGATCCCGCTCCCTGAGACACAAGGGCTTGCTCGAGGAGACTGTTCCTGTTCCTCTCTTCCAGCCACTCTGCTCTCCCCAAAACACCCATTTCCTCGGAGCTCCTCTGCAACTGCATTTCCATGGACCCAGGGCTCCAGAAGCTGCAGAGTCGTGCAATGGGGTTTTTTTGGGAAGGGACCTTAAGCTCTTGCACTTCCACCTCTGTCATGAGAATCTCAGGGCTCTAAGACTCACAGAACCATTTGGGCTTGGAAGGACCTTCAAGCTCATCCAGTGCCAGCGCTGCCACGGGCAGGGACACCTCCCACTGTCCCGGGCTGCTCCCAGCCCCAGTGTGCAGCCTGGCCTGGAACATTCCAGGGCATCCAGGGGCAAATCCCCCTCTCTGGGCAGACAGAAGGAGCTAAACCTGGCTATTCCTGAGGGAGTGATGGCAGCACAGCCGAGTCCTGCATCCCTGATTCCCACGGGGAATCTCCATGTCCTTCCTGCTATGGGATCCAGGAGTTGCAGTAGGATTTTTGTGTTTGGTGCTGCATTCCCAGCATGGGCAGAAGCTGTCACGCTCGGAAACACAGCCAGTGTGACAAGGTTTTGCTCCCTTTCTGCTTTGTTTTTGCTGTGTTTTGTTTCTCTCGACAGCTGGCTTAGAACTTGTGTGTTGCTGTTTAGACATCAAGCTTTGGGGCTGAGGTTTTTTTATTCCCAAGTGCTTGCTGGCAGTAAAAATACACTTCACATCTGCAGTGTGTGCACGTGGCTTGGGCTGTGGATTCACACTTCTGGGGCAAAAAGAAGTCCCTTCACACCTGTGCTGCTGGTGGTGTCCCCTGTGAGAAGTTTGGTGGCTCGTTTGTGGCTCTCTCAGTTGTTCCCTTTCACAGAGCTCGGCATTTCTCCCCTTTTCAGTTTCATCCTGCAGAGCTTCGTTCCTGCTGCCGCAGCGTGTTCTGAACCCTCCGCTCGCAGCCTGGGGGTGCCTTTTGTGCTGCTCCTCCGTGGGGCTGCCTTGAGAGCGGAATCAAGGTTGGAAAAGACCTCGGAGATCACTGAGTGCAACCAGCACCAGCACGGCCGGCGCTGACCACGTCCGCCCATGCCACAGCCACAGGTGTTGGAGCACTCCCAGGGGTGGGCACTCCAAACCTCCCTGGGCAGCTGTGCCAAGGCCTGAGCGCCCTTTCCATGGAGGAATTTCCCCAATATCCACCCTGAGCCTCCCCTGGCCCAGCCTGAGGCCGTTCCCTCTCCTCCTGTCCCTGTTCCCTGCGAGCAGAGCCCGACCCCCCCGGCTGCTCCCTCCTGTCAGGGACTTGTCCAGAGCCACAAGGTCCCCCCTGAGCCTCCTTTGCTCCGGGCTGTGCCCCTTTCCCAGCTCTCTCAGGAACTCTCCAACCCCTTGCCAGCTCCGTTCCCTTGCCTGGACTCGCTCCAGCCCCTCCGTGTCCCTCTTGTCCCAGAGGTGCTGCCAGCACTGCAGGTGCCCCAGCAGTGCCAGCACAGGGACGGGCCCAGCGCCCCGCGCATGCGCAGTGGGGGGTGAGGGGGGCCCAGTTCTCCCGCGCATGCGCAGTGGTGTGGGGGTAGGGCCAGCGCGTCCGCGCATGCGTAGTAGCACCCGCGCCCGCGCATTCGCAGTAGCCACCGCGCCCGCGCATGCGCCGTAGCCACCGCGCCCGCGCATGCGCCGTAGCCCCCGCGCCCGCGCATGCGCAGTAGCCCACGCGCCCGCGCATGCGCCTTAGCCACCGCGCCCGCGCATGCGCCGTAGACCCCGCGCATGCGCAGTAGCACGCGCGCCCGCGCATGCGCAGTAGCCACCGCGCTGGCGCATGCGCAGTAGCAACCGCGCCCGCGCATGCGCCGTAGCAACCGCGCCCGCGCATGCGCAGTACACCCCGCGCATGCGCCCGCGCATGCGCAGTACACCCCGCGCCCGCGCATGCGCAGTAGCCACCGCGCCCGCGCATGCGCCGTAGCCCCCGCGCCCGCGCATGCGCAGTAGCCCCCGCGCCCGCGCATGCGTAGTAGCACCCGCGCCCGCGCATGCGCCGTAGCCACCGCGCCCGCGCATGCGCCGTAGACCCCGCGCATGCGCAGTAGCACCCGCGCCCGCGCATGCGCAGTAGCCACCGCGCCCGCGCATGCGCCGTAGCCACCGCGCCCGCGCATGCGCCGTAGCCACCGCGCCCGCGCATGCGCAGTACACCCCACGCCCGCGCATGCGCAGTAGCCACCGCGCCCCCGCATGCGCAGTAGCCACCGCGCCCCCGCATGCGCAGTAGCCCCCGCGCCCGCGCATGCGCAGTACCCCCCGCGCCCGCGCATGTGCCGTAGCCACCGCGCCCGCGCATGCGCAGTAGCCACCGCGCCCGCGCATGCGCAGTAGCCACTGCGCCCGTGCGGGCGTGCCGAGTGGGGGCTCCGCGCAGAGGGGCAGCGCGCCCGCGCATGATGCGCAGAGGTTTCTTTCGGACCTGGGCTGCATTTCCATCCCCCGCTCTGGGAGTCACCCGGTGCGTTAGGAGCGAGCCGATCCCGCTCCCTGAGACACAAGGGCTTGCTCGAGGAGACTGTTCCTGTTCCTCTCTTCCAGCCACTCTGCTCTCCCCAAAACACCCATTTCCTCGGAGCTCCTCTGCAACTGCATTTCCATGGACCCAGGGCTCCAGAAGCTGCAGAGTCGTGCAATGGGGTTTTTTTGGGAAGGGACCTTAAGCTCTTGCACTTCCACCTCTGTCATGAGAATCTCAGGGCTCTAAGACTCACAGAACCATTTGGGCTTGGAAGGACCTTCAAGCTCATCCAGTGCCAGCGCTGCCACGGGCAGGGACACCTCCCACTGTCCCGGGCTGCTCCCAGCCCCAGTGTGCAGCCTGGCCTGGAACATTCCAGGGCATCCAGGGGCAAATCCCCCTCTCTGGGCAGACAGAAGGAGCTAAACCTGGCTATTCCTGAGGGAGTGATGGCAGCACAGCCGAGTCCTGCATCCCTGATTCCCACGGGGAATCTCCATGTCCTTCCTGCTATGGGATCCAGGAGTTGCAGTAGGATTTTTGTGTTTGGTGCTGCATTCCCAGCATGGGCAGAAGCTGTCACGCTCGGAAACACAGCCAGTGTGACAAGGTTTTGCTCCCTTTCTGCTTTGTTTTTGCTGTGTTTTGTTTCTCTCGACAGCTGGCTTAGAACTTGTGTGTTGCTGTTTAGACATCAAGCTTTGGGGCTGAGGTTTTTTTATTCCCAAGTGCTTGCTGGCAGTAAAAATACACTTCACATCTGCAGTGTGTGCACGTGGCTTGGGCTGTGGATTCACACTTCTGGGGCAAAAAGAAGTCCCTTCACACCTGTGCTGCTGGTGGTGTCCCCTGTGAGAAGTTTGGTGGCTCGTTTGTGGCTCTCTCAGTTGTTCCCTTTCACAGAGCTCGGCATTTCTCCCCTTTTCAGTTTCATCCTGCAGAGCTTCGTTCCTGCTGCCGCAGCGTGTTCTGAACCCTCCGCTCGCAGCCTGGGGGTGCCTTTTGTGCTGCTCCTCCGTGGGGCTGCCTTGAGAGCGGAATCAAGGTTGGAAAAGACCTCGGAGATCACTGAGTGCAACCAGCACCAGCACGGCCGGCGCTGACCACGTCCGCCCATGCCACAGCCACAGGTGTTGGAGCACTCCCAGGGGTGGGCACTCCAAACCTCCCTGGGCAGCTGTGCCAAGGCCTGAGCGCCCTTTCCATGGAGGAATTTCCCCAATATCCACCCTGAGCCTCCCCTGGCCCAGCCTGAGGCCGTTCCCTCTCCTCCTGTCCCTGTTCCCTGCGAGCAGAGCCCGACCCCCCCGGCTGCTCCCTCCTGTCAGGGACTTGTCCAGAGCCACAAGGTCCCCCCTGAGCCTCCTTTGCTCCGGGCTGTGCCCCTTTCCCAGCTCTCTCAGGAACTCTCCAACCCCTTGCCAGCTCCGTTCCCTTGCCTGGACTCGCTCCAGCCCCTCCGTGTCCCTCTTGTCCCAGAGGTGCTGCCAGCACTGCAGGTGCCCCAGCAGTGCCAGCACAGGGACGGGCCCAGCGCCCCGCGCATGCGCAGTGGGGGGTGAGGGGGGCCCAGTTCTCCCGCGCATGCGCAGTGGTGTGGGGGTAGGGCCAGCGCGTCCGCGCATGCGCCGTAGCCCCCGCGCCCGCGCATGCGCCGTAGCCCCCGCGCCCGCGCATGCGCAGTAGCCCCCGCGCCCGCGCATGCGTAGTAGCCACCGCGCCCGCGCATGCGCAGTACACCCCGCGCCCGCGCATGCGCAGTAGCCAACGCGCCCGCGCATGCGCCGTAGCCCCCGCGCCCGCGCATGCGCAGTAGTCCCCGCGCCCGCGCATGCGCAGTAGCACCCGCGCCCGCGCATGCGCCGTAGCCACCGCGCCCGCGCATGCGCCGTAGACCCCGCGCATGCGCAGTAGCACGCGCGCCCGCGCATGCGCAGTAGCCACCGCGCCCGCGCATGCGCAGTAGCCACCGCGCCCGCGCATGCGCCGTAGCCACCGCGCCCGCGCATGCGCAGTACACCCCGCGCCCGCGCATGCGCAGTAGCCACCGCGCCCGCGCATGCGCCGTAGCCCCCGCGCCCGCGCATGCGCAGTAGCCCCCGCGCCCGCGCATGCGTAGTAGCACCCGCGCCCGCGCATGCGCCGTAGCCACCGCGCCCGCGCATGCGCAGTAGCCACCGCGCCCGCGCATGCGCCGTAGCCACCGCGCCCGCGCATGCGCAGTACACCCCGCGCCCGCGCATGCGCAGTAGCCCCCGCGCCCGCGCATGTGCCGTAGCCACCGCGCCCGCGCATGCGCAGTAGCCACCGCGCCCGCGCATGCGCGGTAGCCACCGCGCCCGTGCGGGCGTGCCGAGTGGGGGCTCCGCGCAGAGGGGCAGCGCGCCCGCGCATGATGCGCAGAGGTTTCTTTCGGACCTGGGCTGCATTTCCATCCCCCGCTCTGGGAGTCACCCGGTGCGTTAGGAGCGAGCCGATCCCGCTCCCTGAGACACAAGGGCTTGCTCGAGGAGACTGTTCCTGTTCCTCTCTTCCAGCCACTCTGCTCTCCCCAAAACACCCATTTCCTCGGAGCTCCTCTGCAACTGCATTTCCATGGACCCAGGGCTCCAGAAGCTGCAGAGTCGTGCAATGGGGTTTTTTTGGGAAGGGACCTTAAGCTCTTGCACTTCCACCTCTGTCATGAGAATCTCAGGGCTCTAAGACTCACAGAACCATTTGGGCTTGGAAGGACCTTCAAGCTCATCCAGTGCCAGCGCTGCCACGGGCAGGGACACCTCCCACTGTCCCGGGCTGCTCCCAGCCCCAGTGTGCAGCCTGGCCTGGAACATTCCAGGGCATCCAGGGGCAAATCCCCCTCTCTGGGCAGACAGAAGGAGCTAAACCTGGCTATTCCTGAGGGAGTGATGGCAGCACAGCCGAGTCCTGCATCCCTGATTCCCACGGGGAATCTCCATGTCCTTCCTGCTATGGGATCCAGGAGTTGCAGTAGGATTTTTGTGTTTGGTGCTGCATTCCCAGCATGGCAGAAGCTGTCACGCTCGGAAACACAGCCAGTGTGACAAGGTTTTGCTCCCTTTCTGCTTTGTTTTTGCTGTGTTTTGTTTCTCTCGACAGCTGGCTTAGAACTTGTGTGTTGCTGTTTAGACATCAAGCTTTGGGGCTGAGGTTTTTTTATTCCCAAGTGCTTGCTGGCAGTAAAAATACACTTCACATCTGCAGTGTGTGCACGTGGCTTGGGCTGTGGATTCACACTTCTGGGGCAAAAAGAAGTCCCTTCACACCTGTGCTGCTGGTGGTGTCCCCTGTGAGAAGTTTGGTGGCTCGTTTGTGGCTCTCTCAGTTGTTCCCTTTCACAGAGCTCGGCATTTCTCCCCTTTTCAGTTTCATCCTGCAGAGCTTCGTTCCTGCTGCCGCAGCGTGTTCTGAACCCTCCGCTCGCAGCCTGGGGGTGCCTTTTGTGCTGCTCCTCCGTGGGGCTGCCTTGAGAGCGGAATCAAGGTTGGAAAAGACCTCGGAGATCACTGAGTGCAACCAGCACCAGCACGGCCGGCGCTGACCACGTCCGCCCATGCCACAGCCACAGGTGTTGGAGCACTCCCAGGGGTGGGCACTCCAAACCTCCCTGGGCAGCTGTGCCAAGGCCTGAGCGCCCTTTCCATGGAGGAATTTCCCCAATATCCACCCTGAGCCTCCCCTGGCCCAGCCTGAGGCCGTTCCCTCTCCTCCTGTCCCTGTTCCCTGCGAGCAGAGCCCGACCCCCCCGGCTGCTCCCTCCTGTCAGGGACTTGTCCAGAGCCACAAGGTCCCCCCTGAGCCTCCTTTGCTCCGGGCTGTGCCCCTTTCCCAGCTCTCTCAGGAACTCTCCAACCCCTTGCCAGCTCCGTTCCCTTGCCTGGACTGGCTCCAGCCCCTCCGTGTCCCTCTTGTCCCAGAGGTGCTGCCAGCACTGCAGGTGCCCCAGCAGTGCCAGCACAGGGACGGGCCCAGCGCCCCGCGCATGCGCAGTGGGGGGTGAGGGGGGCCCAGTTCTCCCGCGCATGCGCAGTGGTGTGGGGGTAGGGCCAGCGCGTCCGCGCATGCGTAGTAGCACCCGCGCCCGCGCATTCGCAGTAGCCACCGCGCCCGCGCATGCGCCGTAGCCCCCGCGCCCGCGCATGCGCAGTAGCCCCCGCGCCCGCGCATGCGTAGTAGCACCCGCGCCCGCGCATGCGCCGTAGCCACCGCGCCCGCGCATGCGCCGTAGACCCCGCGCATGCGCAGTAGCACCCGCGCCCGCGCATGCGCAGTAGCCACCGCGCCCGCGCATGCGCCGTAGCCACCGCGCCCGCGCATGCGCCGTAGACCCCGCGCCCGCGCATGCGCAGTACACCCCACGCCCGCGCATGCGCAGTAGCCACCGCGCCCCCGCATGCGCAGTAGCCACCGCGCCCCCGCATGCGCAGTAGCCCCCGCGCCCGCGCATGCGCAGTAGCCCCCGCGCCCGCGCATGTGCCGTAGCCACCGCGCCCGCGCATGTGCAGTAGCCACCGCGCCCGCGCATGCGCGGTAGCCACCGCGCCCGTGCGGGCGTGCCGAGTGGGGGCTCCGCGCAGAGGGGCAGCGCGCCCGCGCATGATGCGCAGAGGTTTCTTTCGGACCTGGGCTGCATTTCCATCCCCCGCTCTGGGAGTCACCCGGTGCGTTAGGAGCGAGCCGATCCCGCTCCCTGAGACACAAGGGCTTGCTCGAGGAGACTGTTCCTGTTCCTCTCTTCCAGCCACTCTGCTCTCCCCAAAACACCCATTTCCTCGGAGCTCCTCTGCAACTGCATTTCCATGGACCCAGGGCTCCAGAAGCTGCAGAGTCGTGCAATGGGGTTTTTTTGGGAAGGGACCTTAAGCTCTTGCACTTCCACCTCTGTCATGAGAATCTCAGGGCTCTAAGACTCACAGAACCATTTGGGCTTGGAAGGACCTTCAAGCTCATCCAGTGCCAGCGCTGCCACGGGCAGGGACACCTCCCACTGTCCCGGGCTGCTCCCAGCCCCAGTGTGCAGCCTGGCCTGGAACATTCCAGGGCATCCAGGGGCAAATCCCCCTCTCTGGGCAGACAGAAGGAGCTAAACCTGGCTATTCCTGAGGGAGTGATGGCAGCACAGCCGAGTCCTGCATCCCTGATTCCCACGGGGAATCTCCATGTCCTTCCTGCTATGGGATCCAGGAGTTGCAGTAGGATTTTTGTGTTTGGTGCTGCATTCCCAGCATGGCAGAAGCTGTCACGCTCGGAAACACAGCCAGTGTGACAAGGTTTTGCTCCCTTTCTGCTTTGTTTTTGCTGTGTTTTGTTTCTCTCGACAGCTGGCTTAGAACTTGTGTGTTGCTGTTTAGACATCAAGCTTTGGGGCTGAGGTTTTTTTATTCCCAAGTGCTTGCTGGCAGTAAAAATACACTTCACATCTGCAGTGTGTGCACGTGGCTTGGGCTGTGGATTCACACTTCTGGGGCAAAAAGAAGTCCCTTCACACCTGTGCTGCTGGTGGTGTCCCCTGTGAGAAGTTTGGTGGCTCGTTTGTGGCTCTCTCAGTTGTTCCCTTTCACAGAGCTCGGCATTTCTCCCCTTTTCAGTTTCATCCTGCAGAGCTTCGTTCCTGCTGCCGCAGCGTGTTCTGAACCCTCCGCTCGCAGCCTGGGGGTGCCTTTTGTGCTGCTCCTCCGTGGGGCTGCCTTGAGAGCGGAATCAAGGTTGGAAAAGACCTCGGAGATCACTGAGTGCAACCAGCACCAGCACGGCCGGCGCTGACCACGTCCGCCCATGCCACAGCCACAGGTGTTGGAGCACTCCCAGGGGTGGGCACTCCAAACCTCCCTGGGCAGCTGTGCCAAGGCCTGAGCGCCCTTTCCATGGAGGAATTTCCCCAATATCCACCCTGAGCCTCCCCTGGCCCAGCCTGAGGCCGTTCCCTCTCCTCCTGTCCCTGTTCCCTGCGAGCAGAGCCCGACCCCCCCGGCTGCTCCCTCCTGTCAGGGACTTGTCCAGAGCCACAAGGTCCCCCCTGAGCCTCCTTTGCTCCGGGCTGTGCCCCTTTCCCAGCTCTCTCAGGAACTCTCCAACCCCTTGCCAGCTCCGTTCCCTTGCCTGGACTGGCTCCAGCCCCTCCGTGTCCCTCTTGTCCCAGAGGTGCTGCCAGCACTGCAGGTGCCCCAGCAGTGCCAGCACAGGGACGGGCCCAGCGCCCCGCGCATGCGCAGTGGGGGGTGAGGGGGGCCCAGTTCTCCCGCGCATGCGCAGTGGTGTGGGGGTAGGGCCAGCGCGTCCGCGCATGCGTAGTAGCACCCGCGCCCGCGCATTCGCAGTAGCCACCGCGCCCGCGCATGCGCCGTAGCCCCCGCGCCCGCGCATGCGCAGTAGCCCCCGCGCCCGCGCATGCGTAGTAGCACCCGCGCCCGCGCATGCGCCGTAGCCACCGCGCCCGCGCATGCGCCGTAGACCCCGCGCATGCGCAGTAGCACCCGCGCCCGCGCATGCGCAGTAGCCACCGCGCCCGCGCATGCGCCGTAGCCACCGCGCCCGCGCATGCGCCGTAGACCCCGCGCCCGCGCATGCGCAGTACACCCCACGCCCGCGCATGCGCAGTAGCCACCGCGCCCCCGCATGCGCAGTAGCCCCCGCGCCCGCGCATGCGCCGTAGACCCCGCGCCCGCGCATGCGCAGTAGCCACCGCGCCCGCGCATGCGTAGTAGCACCCGATCCCGCGCATGCGCCGTAGCCACCGCGCCCGCGCATGCGCCGTAGCCACCGCGCCCGCGCATGCGCAACAGCCACCGCGCCCGCGCATGCGCAGTAGCCCCCGCGCCCTTGCATGCGCAGTAGCCACCGCGCCCGAGCATGCGCCGTAGCCACCGCGCCCGCGCATGCGCAGTACACCCCACGCCCGCGCATGCGCAGTAGCCACCGCGCCCCCGCATGCGCAGTAGCCACCGCGCCCCCGCATGCGCAGTAGCCCCCGCGCCCGCGCATGCGCCGTAGCCACCGCGCCCGCGCATGCGCCGTAGACCCCGCGCATGCGCAGTAGCACGCGCGCCCGCGCATGCGCAGTAGCCACCGCGCCCGCGCATGCGCAGTAGCCACCGCGCCCGCGCATGCGCCGTAGCCCCCGCGCCCGCGCATGCGCAGTACACCCCGCGCCCGCGCATGCGCAGTAGCCACCGCGCCCGCGCATGCGCCGTAGCCCCCGCGCCCGCGCATGCGCAGTAGCCCACGCGCCCGCGCATGCGCCTTAGCCACCGCGCCCGCGCATGCGCCGTAGACCCCGCGCATGCGCAGTAGCACGCGCGCCCGCGCATGCGCAGTAGCCACCGCGCTGGCGCATGCGCAGTAGCAACCGCGCCCGCGCATGCGCCGTAGCCACCGCGCCCGCGCATGCGCAGTACACCCCGCGCATGCGCCCGCGCATGCGCAGTACACCCCGCGCCCGCGCATGCGCAGTAGCCACCGCGCCCGCGCATGCGCCGTAGCCCCCGCGCCCGCGCATGCGCAGTAGCCCCCGCGCCCGCGCATGCGTAGTAGCACCCGCGCCCGCGCATGCGCCGTAGCCACCGCGCCCGCGCATGCGCCGTAGACCCCGCGCATGCGCAGTAGCACCCGCGCCCGCGCATGCGCAGTAGCCACCGCGCCCGCGCATGCGCCGTAGCCACCGCGCCCGCGCATGCGCCGTAGCCACCGCGCCCGCGCATGCGCAGTACACCCCACGCCCGCGCATGCGCAGTAGCCACCGCGCCCCCGCATGCGCAGTAGCCACCGCGCCCCCGCATGCGCAGTAGCCCCCGCGCCCGCGCATGCGCAGTACCCCCCGCGCCCGCGCATGTGCCGTAGCCACCGCGCCCGCGCATGCGCAGTAGCCACCGCGCCCGCGCATGCGCAGTAGCCACCGCGCCCGTGCGGGCGTGCCGAGTGGGGGCTCCGCGCAGAGGGGCAGCGCGCCCGCGCATGATGCGCAGAGGTTTCTTTCGGACCTGGGCTGCATTTCCATCCCCCGCTCTGGGAGTCACCCGGTGCGTTAGGAGCGAGCCGATCCCGCTCCCTGAGACACAAGGGCTTGCTCGAGGAGACTGTTCCTGTTCCTCTCTTCCAGCCACTCTGCTCTCCCCAAAACACCCATTTCCTCGGAGCTCCTCTGCAACTGCATTTCCATGGACCCAGGGCTCCAGAAGCTGCAGAGTCGTGCAATGGGGTTTTTTTGGGAAGGGACCTTAAGCTCTTGCACTTCCACCTCTGTCATGAGAATCTCAGGGCTCTAAGACTCACAGAACCATTTGGGCTTGGAAGGACCTTCAAGCTCATCCAGTGCCAGCGCTGCCACGGGCAGGGACACCTCCCACTGTCCCGGGCTGCTCCCAGCCCCAGTGTGCAGCCTGGCCTGGAACATTCCAGGGCATCCAGGGGCAAATCCCCCTCTCTGGGCAGACAGAAGGAGCTAAACCTGGCTATTCCTGAGGGAGTGATGGCAGCACAGCCGAGTCCTGCATCCCTGATTCCCACGGGGAATCTCCATGTCCTTCCTGCTATGGGATCCAGGAGTTGCAGTAGGATTTTTGTGTTTGGTGCTGCATTCCCAGCATGGGCAGAAGCTGTCACGCTCGGAAACACAGCCAGTGTGACAAGGTTTTGCTCCCTTTCTGCTTTGTTTTTGCTGTGTTTTGTTTCTCTCGACAGCTGGCTTAGAACTTGTGTGTTGCTGTTTAGACATCAAGCTTTGGGGCTGAGGTTTTTTTATTCCCAAGTGCTTGCTGGCAGTAAAAATACACTTCACATCTGCAGTGTGTGCACGTGGCTTGGGCTGTGGATTCACACTTCTGGGGCAAAAAGAAGTCCCTTCACACCTGTGCTGCTGGTGGTGTCCCCTGTGAGAAGTTTGGTGGCTCGTTTGTGGCTCTCTCAGTTGTTCCCTTTCACAGAGCTCGGCATTTCTCCCCTTTTCAGTTTCATCCTGCAGAGCTTCGTTCCTGCTGCCGCAGCGTGTTCTGAACCCTCCGCTCGCAGCCTGGGGGTGCCTTTTGTGCTGCTCCTCCGTGGGGCTGCCTTGAGAGCGGAATCAAGGTTGGAAAAGACCTCGGAGATCACTGAGTGCAACCAGCACCAGCACGGCCGGCGCTGACCACGTCCGCCCATGCCACAGCCACAGGTGTTGGAGCACTCCCAGGGGTGGGCACTCCAAACCTCCCTGGGCAGCTGTGCCAAGGCCTGAGCGCCCTTTCCATGGAGGAATTTCCCCAATATCCACCCTGAGCCTCCCCTGGCCCAGCCTGAGGCCGTTCCCTCTCCTCCTGTCCCTGTTCCCTGCGAGCAGAGCCCGACCCCCCCGGCTGCTCCCTCCTGTCAGGGACTTGTCCAGAGCCACAAGGTCCCCCCTGAGCCTCCTTTGCTCCGGGCTGTGCCCCTTTCCCAGCTCTCTCAGGAACTCTCCAACCCCTTGCCAGCTCCGTTCCCTTGCCTGGACTCGCTCCAGCCCCTCCGTGTCCCTCTTGTCCCAGAGGTGCTGCCAGCACTGCAGGTGCCCCAGCAGTGCCAGCACAGGGACGGGCCCAGCGCCCCGCGCATGCGCAGTGGGGGGTGAGGGGGGCCCAGTTCTCCCGCGCATGCGCAGTGGTGTGGGGGTAGGGCCAGCGCGTCCGCGCATGCGCCGTAGCCCCCGCGCCCGCGCATGCGCCGTAGCCCCCGCGCCCGCGCATGCGCAGTAGCCCCCGCGCCCGCGCATGCGTAGTAGCCACCGCGCCCGCGCATGCGCAGTACACCCCGCGCCCGCGCATGCGCAGTAGCCAACGCGCCCGCGCATGCGCCGTAGCCCCCGCGCCCGCGCATGCGCAGTAGTCCCCGCGCCCGCGCATGCGCAGTAGCACCCGCGCCCGCGCATGCGCCGTAGCCACCGCGCCCGCGCATGCGCCGTAGACCCCGCGCATGCGCAGTAGCACGCGCGCCCGCGCATGCGCAGTAGCCACCGCGCCCGCGCATGCGCAGTAGCCACCGCGCCCGCGCATGCGCCGTAGCCACCGCGCCCGCGCATGCGCAGTACACCCCGCGCCCGCGCATGCGCAGTAGCCACCGCGCCCGCGCATGCGCCGTAGCCCCCGCGCCCGCGCATGCGCAGTAGCCCCCGCGCCCGCGCATGCGTAGTAGCACCCGCGCCCGCGCATGCGCCGTAGCCACCGCGCCCGCGCATGCGCCGTAGACCCCGCGCATGCGCAGTAGCACCCGCGCCCGCGCATGCGCAGTAGCCACCGCGCCCGCGCATGCGCCGTAGCCCCCGCGCCCGCGCATGCGCAGTAGCCCCCGCGCCCGCGCATGCGTAGTAGCCACCGCGCCCGCGCATGCGCAGTACACCCCGCGCCCGCGCATGCGCAGTAGCCACCGCGCCCGCGCATGCGCCGTAGCCCCCGCGCCCGCGCATGCGCAGTAGTCCCCGCGCCCGCGCATGCGCAGTAGCACCCGCGCCCGCGCATGCGCCGTAGCCACCGCGCCCGCGCATGCGCCGTAGACCCCGCGCATGCGCAGTAGCACGCGCGCCCGCGCATGCGCCGTAGCCACCGCGCCCGCGCATGCGCAGTACACCCCGCGCCCGCGCATGCGCCGTAGACCCCGCGCATGCGCAGTAGCCCCCGCGCCCGCGCATGCGACGTAGCCCCCGCGCATGCGCAGTAGCCCCCGAGCCGGCGCATGCGCAGTAGCCACCGCGCCCGCGCATGCGCAGTAGCCACCGAGCTCGCGCATGCGTAGTAGCACCCGCGCCCGCGCATTCGCAGTAGACCCCGCGCCCGCGCATGCGCAGTAGCCACCGCGCCCGCGCATGCGTAGTAGCACCCGCGCCCGCGCATGCGCAGTAGCCACCGCGCCCGCGCATGCGCCGTAGCCACCGCGCCCGCGCATGCGCAGTAGCCCCCGCGCCCGAGCATGCGCAGTAGCCCCCGCGCCCGCGCATGCGCCGTAGCCCCCGCGCCCGCGCATGCGCCGTAGACCCCGCGCCCGCGCATGCGCCGTAGACCCCGCGCCCGCGCATGCGCCGTAGCCACCGCGCCCGCGCATGCGCCGTAGCCCCCGCGCCCGCGCATGCGCAGTAGCCCCCGCGCCCGCGCATGCGTAGTAGCACCCGCGCCCGCGCATGCGCCGTAGCCACCGCGCCCGCGCATGCGCAGTAGCCACCGCGCCCGCGCATGCGCCGTAGACCCCGCGCATGCGCAGTAGCCACCGCGCCCCCGCATGCGCAGTAGCCCCCGCGCCCGCGCATGCGCAGTAGCCCCCGCGCCCGCGCATGTGCCGTAGCCACCGCGCCCGCGCATGCGCAGTAGCCACCGCGCCCGCGCATGCGCAGTAGCCACCGCGCCCGTGCGGGCGTGCCGAGTGGGGGCTCCGCGCAGAGGGGCAGCGCGCCCGCGCATGATGCGCAGAGGTTTCTTTCGGACCTGGGCTGCATTTCCATCCCCCGCTCTGGGAGTCACCCGGTGCGTTAGGAGCGAGCCGATCCCGCTCCCTGAGACACAAGGGCTTGCTCGAGGAGACTGTTCCTGTTCCTCTCTTCCAGCCACTCTGCTCTCCCCAAAACACCCATTTCCTCGGAGCTCCTCTGCAACTGCATTTCCATGGACCCAGGGCTCCAGAAGCTGCAGAGTCGTGCAATGGGGTTTTTTTGGGAAGGGACCTTAAGCTCTTGCACTTCCACCTCTGTCATGAGAATCTCAGGGCTCTAAGACTCACAGAACCATTTGGGCTTGGAAGGACCTTCAAGCTCATCCAGTGCCAGCGCTGCCACGGGCAGGGACACCTCCCACTGTCCCGGGCTGCTCCCAGCCCCAGTGTGCAGCCTGGCCTGGAACATTCCAGGGCATCCAGGGGCAAATCCCCCTCTCTGGGCAGACAGAAGGAGCTAAACCTGGCTATTCCTGAGGGAGTGATGGCAGCACAGCCGAGTCCTGCATCCCTGATTCCCACGGGGAATCTCCATGTCCTTCCTGCTATGGGATCCAGGAGTTGCAGTAGGATTTTTGTGTTTGGTGCTGCATTCCCAGCATGGCAGAAGCTGTCACGCTCGGAAACACAGCCAGTGTGACAAGGTTTTGCTCCCTTTCTGCTTTGTTTTTGCTGTGTTTTGTTTCTCTCGACAGCTGGCTTAGAACTTGTGTGTTGCTGTTTAGACATCAAGCTTTGGGGCTGAGGTTTTTTTATTCCCAAGTGCTTGCTGGCAGTAAAAATACACTTCACATCTGCAGTGTGTGCACGTGGCTTGGGCTGTGGATTCACACTTCTGGGGCAAAAAGAAGTCCCTTCACACCTGTGCTGCTGGTAGTGTCCCCTGTGAGAAGTTTGGTGGCTCGTTTGTGGCTCTCTCAGTTGTTCCCTTTCACAGAGCTCGGCATTTCTCCCCTTTTCAGTTTCATCCTGCAGAGCTTCGTTCCTGCTGCCGCAGCGTGTTCTGAACCCTCCGCTCGCAGCCTGGGGGTGCCTTTTGTGCTGCTCCTCCGTGGGGCTGCCTTGAGAGCGGAATCAAGGTTGGAAAAGACCTCGGAGATCACTGAGTGCAACCAGCACCAGCACGGCCGGCGCTGACCACGTCCATGCCATGCCACAGCCACAGGTGTTGGAGCACTCCCAGGGGTGGGCACTCCAAACCTCCCTGGGCAGCTGTGCCAAGGCCTGAGCGCCCTTTCCATGGAGGAATTTCCCCAATATCCACCCTGAGCCTCCCCTGGCCCAGCCTGAGGCCGTTCCCTCTCCTCCTGTCCCTGTTCCCTGCGAGCAGAGCCCGACCCCCCCGGCTGCTCCCTCCTGTCAGGGACTTGTCCAGAGCCACAAGGTCCCCCCTGAGCCTCCTTTGCTCCGGGCTGTGCCCCTTTCCCAGCTCTCTCAGGAACTCTCCAACCCCTTGCCAGCTCCGTTCCCTTGCCTGGACTGGCTCCAGCCCCTCCGTGTCCCTCTTGTCCCAGAGGTGCTGCCAGCACTGCAGGTGCCCCAGCAGTGCCAGCACAGGGACGGGCCCAGCGCCCCGCGCATGCGCAGTGGGGGGTGAGGGGGGCCCAGTTCTCCCGCGCATGCGCAGTGGTGTGGGGGTAGGGCCAGCGCGTCCGCGCATGCGTAGTAGCACCCGCGCCCGCGCATTCGCAGTAGCCACCGCGCCCGCGCATGCGCCGTAGCCCCCGCGCCCGCGCATGCGCAGCAGCCCCCGCGCCCGCGCATGCGTAGTAGCACCCGCGCCCGCGCATGCGCCGTAGCCACCGCGCCCGCGCATGCGCCGTAGACCCCGCGCATGCGCAGTAGCACCCGCGCCCGCGCATGCGCAGTAGCCACCGCGCCCGCGCATGCGCCGTAGCCACCGCGCCCGCGCATGCGCCGTAGACCCCGCGCCCGCGCATGCGCAGTACACCCCACGCCCGCGCATGCGCAGTAGCCACCGCGCCCCCGCATGCGCAGTAGCCACCGCGCCCCCGCATGCGCAGTAGCCCCCGCGCCCGCGCATGCGCAGTAGCCCCCGCGCCCGCGCATGTGCCGTAGCCACCGCGCCCGCGCATGCGCAGTAACCACCGCGCCCGCGCATGCGCAGTAGCCACCGCGCCCGTGCGGGCGTGCCGAGTGGGGGCTCCGCGCAGAGGGGCAGCGCGCCCGCGCATGATGCGCAGAGGTTTCTTTCGGACCTGGGCTGCATTTCCATCCCCCGCTCTGGGAGTCACCCGGTGCGTTAGGAGCGAGCCGATCCCGCTCCCTGAGACACAAGGGCTTGCTCGAGGAGACTGTTCCTGTTCCTCTCTTCCAGCCACTCTGCTCTCCCCAAAACACCCATTTCCTCGGAGCTCCTCTGCAACTGCATTTCCATGGACCCAGGGCTCCAGAAGCTGCAGAGTCGTGCAATGGGGTTTTTTTGGGAAGGGACCTTAAGCTCTTGCACTTCCACCTCTGTCATGAGAATCTCAGGGCTCTAAGACTCACAGAACCATTTGGGCTTGGAAGGACCTTCAAGCTCATCCAGTGCCAGCGCTGCCACGGGCAGGGACACCTCCCACTGTCCCGGGCTGCTCCCAGCCCCAGTGTGCAGCCTGGCCTGGAACATTCCAGGGCATCCAGGGGCAAATCCCCCTCTCTGGGCAGACAGAAGGAGCTAAACCTGGCTATTCCTGAGGGAGTGATGGCAGCACAGCCGAGTCCTGCATCCCTGATTCCCACGGGGAATCTCCATGTCCTTCCTGCTATGGGATCCAGGAGTTGCAGTAGGATTTTTGTGTTTGGTGCTGCATTCCCAGCATGGGCAGAAGCTGTCACGCTCGGAAACACAGCCAGTGTGACAAGGTTTTGCTCCCTTTCTGCTTTGTTTTTGCTGTGTTTTGTTTCTCTCGACAGCTGGCTTAGAACTTGTGTGTTGCTGTTTAGACATCAAGCTTTGGGGCTGAGGTTTTTTTATTCCCAAGTGCTTGCTGGCAGTAAAAATACACTTCACATCTGCAGTGTGTGCACGTGGCTTGGGCTGTGGATTCACACTTCTGGGGCAAAAAGAAGTCCCTTCACACCTGTGCTGCTGGTGGTGTCCCCTGTGAGAAGTTTGGTGGCTCGTTTGTGGCTCTCTCAGTTGTTCCCTTTCACAGAGCTCGGCATTTCTCCCCTTTTCAGTTTCATCCTGCAGAGCTTCGTTCCTGCTGCCGCAGCGTGTTCTGAACCCTCCGCTCGCAGCCTGGGGGTGCCTTTTGTGCTGCTCCTCCGTGGGGCTGCCTTGAGAGCGGAATCAAGGTTGGAAAAGACCTCGGAGATCACTGAGTGCAACCAGCACCAGCACGGCCGGCGCTGACCACGTCCGCCCATGCCACAGCCACAGGTGTTGGAGCACTCCCAGGGGTGGGCACTCCAAACCTCCCTGGGCAGCTGTGCCAAGGCCTGAGCGCCCTTTCCATGGAGGAATTTCCCCAATATCCACCCTGAGCCTCCCCTGGCCCAGCCTGAGGCCGTTCCCTCTCCTCCTGTCCCTGTTCCCTGCGAGCAGAGCCCGACCCCCCCGGCTGCTCCCTCCTGTCAGGGACTTGTCCAGAGCCACAAGGTCCCCCCTGAGCCTCCTTTGCTCCGGGCTGTGCCCCTTTCCCAGCTCTCTCAGGAACTCTCCAACCCCTTGCCAGCTCCGTTCCCTTGCCTGGACTGGCTCCAGCCCCTCCGTGTCCCTCTTGTCCCAGAGGTGCTGCCAGCACTGCAGGTGCCCCAGCAGTGCCAGCACAGGGACGGGCCCAGCGCCCCGCGCATGCGCAGTGGGGGGTGAGGGGGGCCCAGTTCTCCCGCGCATGCGCAGTAGCCACCGCGCCCGCGCATGCGCCGTAGCCACCGCGCCCGCGCATGCGCAGTAGCCACCGCGCCCGAGCATGCCCCGTAGCCACCGCGCCCGCGCATGCGCAGTAGCCACCGCGCCCGCGCATGCGCCGTAGCCCCCGCGCCCGCGCATGCGCAGTAGCCCCCGCGCCCGCGCATGCGTAGTAGCCACCGCGCCCGCGCATGCGCAGTACACCCCGCGCCCGCGCATGCGCAGTAGCCACCGCGCCCGCGCATGCGCCGTAGCCCCCGCGCCCGCGCATGCGCAGTAGCCCCCGCGCCCGCGCATGCGCAGTAGCACCCGCGCCCGCGCATGCGCCGTAGCCACCGCGCCCGCGCATGCGCCGTAGACCCCGCGCATGCGCAGTAGCACGCGCGCCCGCGCATGCGCAGTAGCCACCGCGCCCGCGCATGCGCAGTAGCCACCGCGCCCGCGCATGCGCCGTAGCCACCGCGCCCGCGCATGCGCAGTACACCCCGCGCCCGCGCATGCGCAGTAGCCACCGCGCCCGCGCATGCGCCGTAGCCACCGCGCCCGCGCATGCGCAGTAGCCCCCGCGCCCGCGCATGCGTAGTAGCACCCGCGCCCGCGCATGCGCCGTAGCCACCGCGCCCGCGCATGCGCCGTAGACCCCGCGCATGCGCAGTAGCACCCGCGCCCGCGCATGCGCAGTAGCCACCGCGCCCGCGCATGCGCCGTAGCCACCGCGCCCGCGCATGCGCCGTAGCCACCGCGCCCGCGCATGCGCAGTACACCCCACGCCCGCGCATGCGCAGTAGCCACCGCGCCCCCGCATGCGCAGTAGCCACCGCGCCCCCGCATGCGCAGTAGCCCCCGCGCCCGCGCATGCTCAGTAGCCCCCGCGCCCGCGCATGTGCCGTAGCCACCGCGCCCGCGCATGCGCAGTAGCCACCGCGCCCGCGCATGCGCAGTAGCCACCGCGCCCGTGCGGGCGTGCCGAGTGGGGGCTCCGCGCAGAGGGGCAGCGCGCCCGCGCATGATGCGCAGAGGTTTCTTTCGGACCTGGGCTGCATTTCCATCCCCCGCTCTGGGAGTCACCCGGTGCGTTAGGAGCGAGCCGATCCCGCTCCCTGAGACACAAGGGCTTGCTCGAGGAGACTGTTCCTGTTCCTCTCTTCCAGCCACTCTGCTCTCCCCAAAACACCCATTTCCTCGGAGCTCCTCTGCAACTGCATTTCCATGGACCCAGGGCTCCAGAAGCTGCAGAGTCGTGCAATGGGGTTTTTTTGGGAAGGGACCTTAAGCTCTTGCACTTCCACCTCTGTCATGAGAATCTCAGGGCTCTAAGACTCACAGAACCATTTGGGCTTGGAAGGACCTTCAAGCTCATCCAGTGCCAGCGCTGCCACGGGCAGGGACACCTCCCACTGTCCCGGGCTGCTCCCAGCCCCAGTGTGCAGCCTGGCCTGGAACATTCCAGGGCATCCAGGGGCAAATCCCCCTCTCTGGGCAGACAGAAGGAGCTAAACCTGGCTATTCCTGAGGGAGTGATGGCAGCACAGCCGAGTCCTGCATCCCTGATTCCCACGGGGAATCTCCATGTCCTTCCTGCTATGGGATCCAGGAGTTGCAGTAGGATTTTTGTGTTTGGTGCTGCATTCCCAGCATGGCAGAAGCTGTCACGCTCGGAAACACAGCCAGTGTGACAAGGTTTTGCTCCCTTTCTGCTTTGTTTTTGCTGTGTTTTGTTTCTCTCGACAGCTGGCTTAGAACTTGTGTGTTGCTGTTTAGACATCAAGCTTTGGGGCTGAGGTTTTTTTATTCCCAAGTGCTTGCTGGCAGTAAAAATACACTTCACATCTGCAGTGTGTGCACGTGGCTTGGGCTGTGGATTCACACTTCTGGGGCAAAAAGAAGTCCCTTCACACCTGTGCTGCTGGTGGTGTCCCCTGTGAGAAGTTTGGTGGCTCGTTTGTGGCTCTCTCAGTTGTTCCCTTTCACAGAGCTCGGCATTTCTCCCCTTTTCAGTTTCATCCTGCAGAGCTTCGTTCCTGCTGCCGCAGCGTGTTCTGAACCCTCCGCTCGCAGCCTGGGGGTGCCTTTTGTGCTGCTCCTCCGTGGGGCTGCCTTGAGAGCGGAATCAAGGTTGGAAAAGACCTCGGAGATCACTGAGTGCAACCAGCACCAGCACGGCCGGCGCTGACCACGTCCGCCCATGCCACAGCCACAGGTGTTGGAGCACTCCCAGGGGTGGGCACTCCAAACCTCCCTGGGCAGCTGTGCCAAGGCCTGAGCGCCCTTTCCATGGAGGAATTTCCCCAATATCCACCCTGAGCCTCCCCTGGCCCAGCCTGAGGCCGTTCCCTCTCCTCCTGTCCCTGTTCCCTGCGAGCAGAGCCCGACCCCCCCGGCTGCTCCCTCCTGTCAGGGACTTGTCCAGAGCCACAAGGTCCCCCCTGAGCCTCCTTTGCTCCGGGCTGTGCCCCTTTCCCAGCTCTCTCAGGAACTCTCCAACCCCTTGCCAGCTCCGTTCCCTTGCCTGGACTGGCTCCAGCCCCTCCGTGTCCCTCTTGTCCCAGAGGTGCTGCCAGCACTGCAGGTGCCCCAGCAGTGCCAGCACAGGGACGGGCCCAGCGCCCCGCGCATGCGCAGTGGGGGGTGAGGGGGGCCCAGTTCTCCCGCGCATGCGCAGTGGTGTGGGGGTAGGGCCAGCGCGTCCGCGCATGCGTAGTAGCACCCGCGCCCGCGCATTCGCAGTAGCCACCGCGCCCGCGCATGCGCCGTAGCCCCCGCGCCCGCGCATGCGCAGTAGCCCCCGCGCCCGCGCATGCGTAGTAGCACCCGCGCCCGCGCATGCGCCGTAGCCACCGCGCCCGCGCATGCGCCGTAGACCCCGCGCATGCGCAGTAGCACCCGCGCCCGCGCATGCGCAGTAGCCACCGCGCCCGCGCATGCGCCGTAGCCACCGCGCCCGCGCATGCGCCGTAGACCCCGCGCCCGCGCATGCGCAGTACACCCCACGCCCGCGCATGCGCAGTAGCCACCGCGCCCCCGCATGCGCAGTAGCCACCGCGCCCCCGCATGCGCAGTAGCCCCCGCGCCCGCGCATGCGCAGTAGCCCCCGCGCCCGCGCATGTGCCGTAGCCACCGCGCCCGCGCATGTGCAGTAGCCACCGCGCCCGCGCATGCGCGGTAGCCACCGCGCCCGTGCGGGCGTGCCGAGTGGGGGCTCCGCGCAGAGGGGCAGCGCGCCCGCGCATGATGCGCAGAGGTTTCTTTCGGACCTGGGCTGCATTTCCATCCCCCGCTCTGGGAGTCACCCGGTGCGTTAGGAGCGAGCCGATCCCGCTCCCTGAGACACAAGGGCTTGCTCGAGGAGACTGTTCCTGTTCCTCTCTTCCAGCCACTCTGCTCTCCCCAAAACACCCATTTCCTCGGAGCTCCTCTGCAACTGCATTTCCATGGACCCAGGGCTCCAGAAGCTGCAGAGTCGTGCAATGGGGTTTTTTTGGGAAGGGACCTTAAGCTCTTGCACTTCCACCTCTGTCATGAGAATCTCAGGGCTCTAAGACTCACAGAACCATTTGGGCTTGGAAGGACCTTCAAGCTCATCCAGTGCCAGCGCTGCCACGGGCAGGGACACCTCCCACTGTCCCGGGCTGCTCCCAGCCCCAGTGTGCAGCCTGGCCTGGAACATTCCAGGGCATCCAGGGGCAAATCCCCCTCTCTGGGCAGACAGAAGGAGCTAAACCTGGCTATTCCTGAGGGAGTGATGGCAGCACAGCCGAGTCCTGCATCCCTGATTCCCACGGGGAATCTCCATGTCCTTCCTGCTATGGGATCCAGGAGTTGCAGTAGGATTTTTGTGTTTGGTGCTGCATTCCCAGCATGGCAGAAGCTGTCACGCTCGGAAACACAGCCAGTGTGACAAGGTTTTGCTCCCTTTCTGCTTTGTTTTTGCTGTGTTTTGTTTCTCTCGACAGCTGGCTTAGAACTTGTGTGTTGCTGTTTAGACATCAAGCTTTGGGGCTGAGGTTTTTTTATTCCCAAGTGCTTGCTGGCAGTAAAAATACACTTCACATCTGCAGTGTGTGCACGTGGCTTGGGCTGTGGATTCACACTTCTGGGGCAAAAAGAAGTCCCTTCACACCTGTGCTGCTGGTGGTGTCCCCTGTGAGAAGTTTGGTGGCTCGTTTGTGGCTCTCTCAGTTGTTCCCTTTCACAGAGCTCGGCATTTCTCCCCTTTTCAGTTTCATCCTGCAGAGCTTCGTTCCTGCTGCCGCAGCGTGTTCTGAACCCTCCGCTCGCAGCCTGGGGGTGCCTTTTGTGCTGCTCCTCCGTGGGGCTGCCTTGAGAGCGGAATCAAGGTTGGAAAAGACCTCGGAGATCACTGAGTGCAACCAGCACCAGCACGGCCGGCGCTGACCACGTCCGCCCATGCCACAGCCACAGGTGTTGGAGCACTCCCAGGGGTGGGCACTCCAAACCTCCCTGGGCAGCTGTGCCAAGGCCTGAGCGCCCTTTCCATGGAGGAATTTCCCCAATATCCACCCTGAGCCTCCCCTGGCCCAGCCTGAGGCCGTTCCCTCTCCTCCTGTCCCTGTTCCCTGCGAGCAGAGCCCGACCCCCCCGGCTGCTCCCTCCTGTCAGGGACTTGTCCAGAGCCACAAGGTCCCCCCTGAGCCTCCTTTGCTCCGGGCTGTGCCCCTTTCCCAGCTCTCTCAGGAACTCTCCAACCCCTTGCCAGCTCCGTTCCCTTGCCTGGACTGGCTCCAGCCCCTCCGTGTCCCTCTTGTCCCAGAGGTGCTGCCAGCACTGCAGGTGCCCCAGCAGTGCCAGCACAGGGACGGGCCCAGCGCCCCGCGCATGCGCAGTGGGGGGTGAGGGGGGCCCAGTTCTCCCGCGCATGCGCAGTGGTGTGGGGGTAGGGCCAGCGCGTCCGCGCATGCGTAGTAGCACCCGCGCCCGCGCATTCGCAGTAGCCACCGCGCCCGCGCATGCGCCGTAGCCCCCGCGCCCGCGCATGCGCAGTAGCCCCCGCGCCCGCGCATGCGTAGTAGCACCCGCGCCCGCGCATGCGCCGTAGCCACCGCGCCCGCGCATGCGCCGTAGACCCCGCGCATGCGCAGTAGCACCCGCGCCCGCGCATGCGCAGTAGCCACCGCGCCCGCGCATGCGCCGTAGCCACCGCGCCCGCGCATGCGCCGTAGACCCCGCGCCCGCGCATGCGCAGTACACCCCACGCCCGCGCATGCGCAGTAGCCACCGCGCCCCCGCATGCGCAGTAGCCACCGCGCCCCCGCATGCGCAGTAGCCCCCGCGCCCGCGCATGCGCAGTAGCCCCCGCGCCCGCGCATGTGCCGTAGCCACCGCGCCCGCGCATGCGCAGTAGCCACCGCGCCCGCGCATGCGCAGTAGCCACCGCGCCCGTGCGGGCGTGCCGAGTGGGGGCTCCGCGCAGAGGGGCAGCGCGCCCGCGCATGATGCGCAGAGGTTTCTTTCGGACCTGGGCTGCATTTCCATCCCCCGCTCTGGGAGTCACCCGGTGCGTTAGGAGCGAGCCGATCCCGCTCCCTGAGACACAAGGGCTTGCTCGAGGAGACTGTTCCTGTTCCTCTCTTCCAGCCACTCTGCTCTCCCCAAAACACCCATTTCCTCGGAGCTCCTCTGCAACTGCATTTCCATGGACCCAGGGCTCCAGAAGCTGCAGAGTCGTGCAATGGGGTTTTTTTGGGAAGGGACCTTAAGCTCTTGCACTTCCACCTCTGTCATGAGAATCTCAGGGCTCTAAGACTCACAGAACCATTTGGGCTTGGAAGGACCTTCAAGCTCATCCAGTGCCAGCGCTGCCACGGGCAGGGACACCTCCCACTGTCCCGGGCTGCTCCCAGCCCCAGTGTGCAGCCTGGCCTGGAACATTCCAGGGCATCCAGGGGCAAATCCCCCTCTCTGGGCAGACAGAAGGAGCTAAACCTGGCTATTCCTGAGGGAGTGATGGCAGCACAGCCGAGTCCTGCATCCCTGATTCCCACGGGGAATCTCCATGTCCTTCCTGCTATGGGATCCAGGAGTTGCAGTAGGATTTTTGTGTTTGGTGCTGCATTCCCAGCATGGGCAGAAGCTGTCACGCTCGGAAACACAGCCAGTGTGACAAGGTTTTGCTCCCTTTCTGCTTTGTTTTTGCTGTGTTTTGTTTCTCTCGACAGCTGGCTTAGAACTTGTGTGTTGCTGTTTAGACATCAAGCTTTGGGGCTGAGGTTTTTTTATTCCCAAGTGCTTGCTGGCAGTAAAAATACACTTCACATCTGCAGTGTGTGCACGTGGCTTGGGCTGTGGATTCACACTTCTGGGGCAAAAAGAAGTCCCTTCACACCTGTGCTGCTGGTGGTGTCCCCTGTGAGAAGTTTGGTGGCTCGTTTGTGGCTCTCTCAGTTGTTCCCTTTCACAGAGCTCGGCATTTCTCCCCTTTTCAGTTTCATCCTGCAGAGCTTCGTTCCTGCTGCCGCAGCGTGTTCTGAACCCTCCGCTCGCAGCCTGGGGGTGCCTTTTGTGCTGCTCCTCCGTGGGGCTGCCTTGAGAGCGGAATCAAGGTTGGAAAAGACCTCGGAGATCACTGAGTGCAACCAGCACCAGCACGGCCGGCGCTGACCACGTCCGCCCATGCCACAGCCACAGGTGTTGGAGCACTCCCAGGGGTGGGCACTCCAAACCTCCCTGGGCAGCTGTGCCAAGGCCTGAGCGCCCTTTCCATGGAGGAATTTCCCCAATATCCACCCTGAGCCTCCCCTGGCCCAGCCTGAGGCCGTTCCCTCTCCTCCTGTCCCTGTTCCCTGCGAGCAGAGCCCGACCCCCCCGGCTGCTCCCTCCTGTCAGGGACTTGTCCAGAGCCACAAGGTCCCCCCTGAGCCTCCTTTGCTCCGGGCTGTGCCCCTTTCCCAGCTCTCTCAGGAACTCTCCAGCCCCTTGCCAGCTCCGTTCCCTTGCCTGGACTCGCTCCAGCCCCTCCGTGTCCCTCTTGTCCCAGAGGTGCTGCCAGCACTGCAGGTGCCCCAGCAGTGCCAGCACAGGGACGGGCCCAGCGCCCCGCGCATGCGCAGTGGGGGGTGAGGGGGGCCCAGTTCTCCCGCGCATGCGCAGTGGTGTGGGGGTAGGGCCAGCGCGTCCGCGCATGCGTAGTAGCACCCGCGCCCCCGCATGCGCAGTAGCCACCGCGCCCGCGCATGCGCCGTAGCACCCGCGCCCGCGCATGCGCAGTAGCCCCCGCGCCCGCGCATGCGCAGTAGCACCCGCGCCCGCGCATGCGCCGTAGCCACCGCGCCCGCGCATGCGCCGTAGACCCCGCGCATGCGCAGTAGCACCCGCGCCCGCGCATGCGCAGTAGCCACCGCGCCCGCGCATGCGCCGTAGCCACCGCGCCCGCGCATGCGCCGTAGCCACCGCGCCCGCGCATGCGCAGTACACCCCACGCCCGCGCATGCGCAGTAGCCACCGCGCCCCCGCATGCGCAGTAGCCACCGCGCCCCCGCATGCGCAGTAGCCCCCGCGCCCGCGCATGCGCAGTAGCCCCCGCGCCCGCGCATGTGCCGTAGCCACCGCGCCCGCGCATGCGCAGTAGCCACCGCGCCCGCGCATGCGCGGTAGCCACCGCGCCCGTGCGGGCGTGCCGAGTGGGGGCTCCGCGCAGAGGGGCAGCGCGCCCGCGCATGATGCGCAGAGGTTTCTTTCGGACCTGGGCTGCATTTCCATCCCCCGCTCTGGGAGTCACCCGGTGCGTTAGGAGCGAGCCGATCCCGCTCCCTGAGACACAAGGGCTTGCTCGAGGAGACTGTTCCTGTTCCTCTCTTCCAGCCACTCTGCTCTCCCCAAAACACCCATTTCCTCGGAGCTCCTCTGCAACTGCATTTCCATGGACCCAGGGCTCCAGAAGCTGCAGAGTCGTGCAATGGGGTTTTTTTGGGAAGGGACCTTAAGCTCTTGCACTTCCACCTCTGTCATGAGAATCTCAGGGCTCTAAGACTCACAGAACCATTTGGGCTTGGAAGGACCTTCAAGCTCATCCAGTGCCAGCGCTGCCACGGGCAGGGACACCTCCCACTGTCCCGGGCTGCTCCCAGCCCCAGTGTGCAGCCTGGCCTGGAACATTCCAGGGCATCCAGGGGCAAATCCCCCTCTCTGGGCAGACAGAAGGAGCTAAACCTGGCTATTCCTGAGGGAGTGATGGCAGCACAGCCGAGTCCTGCATCCCTGATTCCCACGGGGAATCTCCATGTCCTTCCTGCTATGGGATCCAGGAGTTGCAGTAGGATTTTTGTGTTTGGTGCTGCATTCCCAGCATGGCAGAAGCTGTCACGCTCGGAAACACAGCCAGTGTGACAAGGTTTTGCTCCCTTTCTGCTTTGTTTTTGCTGTGTTTTGTTTCTCTCGACAGCTGGCTTAGAACTTGTGTGTTGCTGTTTAGACATCAAGCTTTGGGGCTGAGGTTTTTTTATTCCCAAGTGCTTGCTGGCAGTAAAAATACACTTCACATCTGCAGTGTGTGCACGTGGCTTGGGCTGTGGATTCACACTTCTGGGGCAAAAAGAAGTCCCTTCACACCTGTGCTGCTGGTGGTGTCCCCTGTGAGAAGTTTGGTGGCTCGTTTGTGGCTCTCTCAGTTGTTCCCTTTCACAGAGCTCGGCATTTCTCCCCTTTTCAGTTTCATCCTGCAGAGCTTCGTTCCTGCTGCCGCAGCGTGTTCTGAACCCTCCGCTCGCAGCCTGGGGGTGCCTTTTGTGCTGCTCCTCCGTGGGGCTGCCTTGAGAGCGGAATCAAGGTTGGAAAAGACCTCGGAGATCACTGAGTGCAACCAGCACCAGCACGGCCGGCGCTGACCACGTCCGCCCATGCCACAGCCACAGGTGTTGGAGCACTCCCAGGGGTGGGCACTCCAAACCTCCCTGGGCAGCTGTGCCAAGGCCTGAGCGCCCTTTCCATGGAGGAATTTCCCCAATATCCACCCTGAGCCTCCCCTGGCCCAGCCTGAGGCCGTTCCCTCTCCTCCTGTCCCTGTTCCCTGCGAGCAGAGCCCGACCCCCCCGGCTGCTCCCTCCTGTCAGGGACTTGTCCAGAGCCACAAGGTCCCCCCTGAGCCTCCTTTGCTCCGGGCTGTGCCCCTTTCCCAGCTCTCTCAGGAACTCTCCAGCCCCTTGCCAGCTCCGTTCCCTTGCCTGGACTCGCTCCAGCCCCTCCGTGTCCCTCTTGTCCCAGAGGTGCTGCCAGCACTGCAGGTGCCCCAGCAGTGCCAGCACAGGGACGGGCCCAGCGCCCCGCGCATGCGCAGTGGGGGGTGAGGGGGGCCCAGTTCTCCCGCGCATGCGCAGTGGTGTGGGGGTAGGGCCAGCGCGTCCGCGCATGCGTAGTAGCACCCGCGCCCGCGCATTCGCAGTAGCCACCGCGCCCGCGCATGCGCCGTAGCCCCCGCGCCCGCGCATGCGCAGTAGCCCCCGCGCCCGCGCATGCGTAGTAGCACCCGCGCCCGCGCATGCGCCGTAGCCACCGCGCCCGCGCATGCGCCGTAGACCCCGCGCATGCGCAGTAGCACGCGCGCCCGCGCATGCGCAGTAGCCACCGCGCTGGCGCATGCGCAGTAGCAACCGCGCCCGCGCATGCGCCGTAGCCACCGCGCCCGCGCATGCGCAGTACACCCCGCGCATGCGCCCGCGCATGCGCAGTACACCCCGCGCCCGCGCATGCGCAGTAGCCACCGCGCCCGCGCATGCGCCGTAGCCCCCGCGCATGCGCATGCGCAGTAGCCCCCGCGCCCGCGCATGCGTAGTAGCACCCGCGCCCGCGCATGCGCCGTAGCCACCGCGCCCGCGCATGCGCCGTAGACCCCGCGCATGCGCAGTAGCACCCGCGCCCGCGCATGCGCAGTAGCCACCGCGCCCGCGCATGCGCCGTAGCCACCGCGCCCGCGCATGCGCCGTAGCCACCGCGCCCGCGCATGCGCAGTACACCCCACGCCCGCGCATGCGCAGTAGCCACCGCGCCCCCGCATGCGCAGTAGCCACCGCGCCCCCGCATGCGCAGTAGCCCCCGCGCCCGCGCATGCGCAGTACCCCCCGCGCCCGCGCATGTGCCGTAGCCACCGCGCCCGCGCATGCGCAGTAGCCACCGCGCCCGCGCATGCGCAGTAGCCACCGCGCCCGTGCGGGCGTGCCGAGTGGGGGCTCCGCGCAGAGGGGCAGCGCGCCCGCGCATGATGCGCAGAGGTTTCTTTCGGACCTGGGCTGCATTTCCATCCCCCGCTCTGGGAGTCACCCGGTGCGTTAGGAGCGAGCCGATCCCGCTCCCTGAGACACAAGGGCTTGCTCGAGGAGACTGTTCCTGTTCCTCTCTTCCAGCCACTCTGCTCTCCCCAAAACACCCATTTCCTCGGAGCTCCTCTGCAACTGCATTTCCATGGACCCAGGGCTCCAGAAGCTGCAGAGTCGTGCAATGGGGTTTTTTTGGGAAGGGACCTTAAGCTCTTGCACTTCCACCTCTGTCATGAGAATCTCAGGGCTCTAAGACTCACAGAACCATTTGGGCTTGGAAGGACCTTCAAGCTCATCCAGTGCCAGCGCTGCCACGGGCAGGGACACCTCCCACTGTCCCGGGCTGCTCCCAGCCCCAGTGTGCAGCCTGGCCTGGAACATTCCAGGGCATCCAGGGGCAAATCCCCCTCTCTGGGCAGACAGAAGGAGCTAAACCTGGCTATTCCTGAGGGAGTGATGGCAGCACAGCCGAGTCCTGCATCCCTGATTCCCACGGGGAATCTCCATGTCCTTCCTGCTATGGGATCCAGGAGTTGCAGTAGGATTTTTGTGTTTGGTGCTGCATTCCCAGCATGGGCAGAAGCTGTCACGCTCGGAAACACAGCCAGTGTGACAAGGTTTTGCTCCCTTTCTGCTTTGTTTTTGCTGTGTTTTGTTTCTCTCGACAGCTGGCTTAGAACTTGTGTGTTGCTGTTTAGACATCAAGCTTTGGGGCTGAGGTTTTTTTATTCCCAAGTGCTTGCTGGCAGTAAAAATACACTTCACATCTGCAGTGTGTGCACGTGGCTTGGGCTGTGGATTCACACTTCTGGGGCAAAAAGAAGTCCCTTCACACCTGTGCTGCTGGTGGTGTCCCCTGTGAGAAGTTTGGTGGCTCGTTTGTGGCTCTCTCAGTTGTTCCCTTTCACAGAGCTCGGCATTTCTCCCCTTTTCAGTTTCATCCTGCAGAGCTTCGTTCCTGCTGCCGCAGCGTGTTCTGAACCCTCCGCTCGCAGCCTGGGGGTGCCTTTTGTGCTGCTCCTCCGTGGGGCTGCCTTGAGAGCGGAATCAAGGTTGGAAAAGACCTCGGAGATCACTGAGTGCAACCAGCACCAGCACGGCCGGCGCTGACCACGTCCGCCCATGCCACAGCCACAGGTGTTGGAGCACTCCCAGGGGTGGGCACTCCAAACCTCCCTGGGCAGCTGTGCCAAGGCCTGAGCGCCCTTTCCATGGAGGAATTTCCCCAATATCCACCCTGAGCCTCCCCTGGCCCAGCCTGAGGCCGTTCCCTCTCCTCCTGTCCCTGTTCCCTGCGAGCAGAGCCCGACCCCCCCGGCTGCTCCCTCCTGTCAGGGACTTGTCCAGAGCCACAAGGTCCCCCCTGAGCCTCCTTTGCTCCGGGCTGTGCCCCTTTCCCAGCTCTCTCAGGAACTCTCCAACCCCTTGCCAGCTCCGTTCCCTTGCCTGGACTGGCTCCAGCCCCTCCGTGTCCCTCTTGTCCCAGAGGTGCTGCCAGCACTGCAGGTGCCCCAGCAGTGCCAGCACAGGGACGGGCCCAGCGCCCCGCGCATGCGCAGTGGGGGGTGAGGGGGGCCCAGTTCTCCCGCGCATGCGCAGTGGTGTGGGGGTAGGGCCAGCGCGTCCGCGCATGCGTAGTAGCACCCGCGCCCGCGCATTCGCAGTAGCCACCGCGCCCGCGCATGCGCCGTAGCCCCCGCGCCCGCGCATGCGCAGTAGCCCCCGCGCCCGCGCATGCGTAGTAGCACCCGCGCCCGCGCATGCGCCGTAGCCACCGCGCCCGCGCATGCGCCGTAGACCCCGCGCATGCGCAGTAGCACCCGCGCCCGCGCATGCGCAGTAGCCACCGCGCCCGCGCATGCGCTGTAGCCACCGCGCCCGCGCATGCGCCGTAGCCACCGCGCCCGCGCATGCGCAGTACACCCCACGCCCGCGCATGCGCAGTAGCCACCGCGCCCCCGCATGCGCAGTAGCCACCGCGCCCCCGCATGCGCAGTAGCCCCCGCGCCCGCGCATGCGCAGTAGCCCCCGCGCCCGCGCATGTGCCGTAGCCACCGCGCCCGCGCATGCGCAGTAGCCACCGCGCCCGCGCATGCGCAGTAGCCACCGCGCCCGTGCGGGCGTGCCGAGTGGGGGCTCCGCGCAGAGGGGCAGCGCGCCCGCGCATGATGCGCAGAGGTTTCTTTCGGACCTGGGCTGCATTTCCATCCCCCGCTCTGGGAGTCACCCGGTGCGTTAGGAGCGAGCCGATCCCGCTCCCTGAGACACAAGGGCTTGCTCGAGGAGACTGTTCCTGTTCCTCTCTTCCAGCCACTCTGCTCTCCCCAAAACACCCATTTCCTCGGAGCTCCTCTGCAACTGCATTTCCATGGACCCAGGGCTCCAGAAGCTGCAGAGTCGTGCAATGGGGTTTTTTTGGGAAGGGACCTTAAGCTCTTGCACTTCCACCTCTGTCATGAGAATCTCAGGGCTCTAAGACTCACAGAACCATTTGGGCTTGGAAGGACCTTCAAGCTCATCCAGTGCCAGCGCTGCCACGGGCAGGGACACCTCCCACTGTCCCGGGCTGCTCCCAGCCCCAGTGTGCAGCCTGGCCTGGAACATTCCAGGGCATCCAGGGGCAAATCCCCCTCTCTGGGCAGACAGAAGGAGCTAAACCTGGCTATTCCTGAGGGAGTGATGGCAGCACAGCCGAGTCCTGCATCCCTGATTCCCACGGGGAATCTCCATGTCCTTCCTGCTATGGGATCCAGGAGTTGCAGTAGGATTTTTGTGTTTGGTGCTGCATTCCCAGCATGGGCAGAAGCTGTCACGCTCGGAAACACAGCCAGTGTGACAAGGTTTTGCTCCCTTTCTGCTTTGTTTTTGCTGTGTTTTGTTTCTCTCGACAGCTGGCTTAGAACTTGTGTGTTGCTGTTTAGACATCAAGCTTTGGGGCTGAGGTTTTTTTATTCCCAAGTGCTTGCTGGCAGTAAAAATACACTTCACATCTGCAGTGTGTGCACGTGGCTTGGGCTGTGGATTCACACTTCTGGGGCAAAAAGAAGTCCCTTCACACCTGTGCTGCTGGTGGTGTCCCCTGTGAGAAGTTTGGTGGCTCGTTTGTGGCTCTCTCAGTTGTTCCCTTTCACAGAGCTCGGCATTTCTCCCCTTTTCAGTTTCATCCTGCAGAGCTTCGTTCCTGCTGCCGCAGCGTGTTCTGAACCCTCCGCTCGCAGCCTGGGGGTGCCTTTTGTGCTGCTCCTCCGTGGGGCTGCCTTGAGAGCGGAATCAAGGTTGGAAAAGACCTCGGAGATCACTGAGTGCAACCAGCACCAGCACGGCCGGCGCTGACCACGTCCGCCCATGCCACAGCCACAGGTGTTGGAGCACTCCCAGGGGTGGGCACTCCAAACCTCCCTGGGCAGCTGTGCCAAGGCCTGAGCGCCCTTTCCATGGAGGAATTTCCCCAATATCCACCCTGAGCCTCCCCTGGCCCAGCCTGAGGCCGTTCCCTCTCCTCCTGTCCCTGTTCCCTGCGAGCAGAGCCCGACCCCCCCGGCTGCTCCCTCCTGTCAGGGACTTGTCCAGAGCCACAAGGTCCCCCCTGAGCCTCCTTTGCTGCAGGGCTGTGCCCCTTTCCCAGCTCTCTCAGGAACTCTCCAGCCCCTTGCCAGCTCCGTTCCCTTGCCTGGACTCGCTCCAGCCCCTCCGTGTCCCTCTTGTCCCAGAGGTGCTGCCAGCACTGCAGGTGCCCCAGCAGTGCCAGCACAGGGACGGGCCCAGCGCCCCGCGCATGCGCAGTGGGGGGTGAGGGGGGCCCAGTTCTCCCGCGCATGCGCAGTGGTGTGGGGGTAGGGCCAGCGCGTCCGCGCATGCGTAGTAGCACCCGCGCCCGCGCATTCGCAGTAGCCCCCGCGCCCGCGCATGCGTAGTAGCACCCGCGCCCGCGCATGCGCCGTAGCCACCGCGCCCGCGCATGCGCCGTAGACCCCGCGCATGCGCAGTAGCACCCGCGCCCGCGCATGCGCAGTAGCCACCGCGCCCGCGCATGCGCCGTAGCCACCGCGCCCGCGCATGCGCCGTAGCCACCGCGCCCGCGCATGCGCAGTACACCCCACGCCCGCGCATGCGCAGTAGCCACCGCGCCCCCGCATGCGCAGTAGCCACCGCGCCCCCGCATGCGCAGTAGCCCCCGCGCCCGCGCATGCGCAGTAGCCCCCGCGCCCGCGCATGTGCCGTAGCCACCGCGCCCGCGCATGCGCAGTAGCCACCGCGCCCGCGCATGCGCGGTAGCCACCGCGCCCGTGCGGGCGTGCCGAGTGGGGGCTCCGCGCAGAGGGGCAGCGCGCCCGCGCATGATGCGCAGAGGTTTCTTTCGGACCTGGGCTGCATTTCCATCCCCCGCTCTGGGAGTCACCCGGTGCGTTAGGAGCGAGCCGATCCCGCTCCCTGAGACACAAGGGCTTGCTCGAGGAGACTGTTCCTGTTCCTCTCTTCCAGCCACTCTGCTCTCCCCAAAACACCCATTTCCTCGGAGCTCCTCTGCAACTGCATTTCCATGGACCCAGGGCTCCAGAAGCTGCAGAGTCGTGCAATGGGGTTTTTTTGGGAAGGGACCTTAAGCTCTTGCACTTCCACCTCTGTCATGAGAATCTCAGGGCTCTAAGACTCACAGAACCATTTGGGCTTGGAAGGACCTTCAAGCTCATCCAGTGCCAGCGCTGCCACGGGCAGGGACACCTCCCACTGTCCCGGGCTGCTCCCAGCCCCAGTGTGCAGCCTGGCCTGGAACATTCCAGGGCATCCAGGGGCAAATCCCCCTCTCTGGGCAGACAGAAGGAGCTAAACCTGGCTATTCCTGAGGGAGTGATGGCAGCACAGCCGAGTCCTGCATCCCTGATTCCCACGGGGAATCTCCATGTCCTTCCTGCTATGGGATCCAGGAGTTGCAGTAGGATTTTTGTGTTTGGTGCTGCATTCCCAGCATGGGCAGAAGCTGTCACGCTCGGAAACACAGCCAGTGTGACAAGGTTTTGCTCCCTTTCTGCTTTGTTTTTGCTGTGTTTTGTTTCTCTCGACAGCTGGCTTAGAACTTGTGTGTTGCTGTTTAGACATCAAGCTTTGGGGCTGAGGTTTTTTTATTCCCAAGTGCTTGCTGGCAGTAAAAATACACTTCACATCTGCAGTGTGTGCACGTGGCTTGGGCTGTGGATTCACACTTCTGGGGCAAAAAGAAGTCCCTTCACACCTGTGCTGCTGGTGGTGTCCCCTGTGAGAAGTTTGGTGGCTCGTTTGTGGCTCTCTCAGTTGTTCCCTTTCACAGAGCTCGGCATTTCTCCCCTTTTCAGTTTCATCCTGCAGAGCTTCGTTCCTGCTGCCGCAGCGTGTTCTGAACCCTCCGCTCGCAGCCTGGGGGTGCCTTTTGTGCTGCTCCTCCGTGGGGCTGCCTTGAGAGCGGAATCAAGGTTGGAAAAGACCTCGGAGATCACTGAGTGCAACCAGCACCAGCACGGCCGGCGCTGACCACGTCCGCCCATGCCACAGCCACAGGTGTTGGAGCACTCCCAGGGGTGGGCACTCCAAACCTCCCTGGGCAGCTGTGCCAAGGCCTGAGCGCCCTTTCCATGGAGGAATTTCCCCAATATCCACCCTGAGCCTCACCTGGCCCAGCCTGAGGCCGTTCCCTCTCCTCCTGTCCCTGTTCCCTGCGAGCAGAGCCCGACCCCCCCGGCTGCTCCCTCCTGTCAGGGACTTGTCCAGAGCCACAAGGTCCCCCCTGAGCCTCCTTTGCTCCGGGCTGTGCCCCTTTCCCAGCTCTCTCAGGAACTCTCCAACCCCTTGCCAGCTCCGTTCCCTTGCCTGGACTGGCTCCAGCCCCTCCGTGTCCCTCTTGTCCCAGAGGTGCTGCCAGCACTGCAGGTGCCCCAGCAGTGCCAGCACAGGGACGGGCCCAGCGCCCCGCGCATGCGCAGTGGGGGGTGAGGGGGGCCCAGTTCTCCCGCGCATGCGCAGTAGCCCCCGCGCCCGCGCATGCGCCGTAGCCACCGCGCCCGCGCATGCGCAGTAGCCACCGCGCCCGAGCATGCCCCGTAGCCACCGCGCCCGCGCATGCGCGGTAGCCACCGCGCCGGCGCATGCGCAGTAGCCACCGCGCCCGCGCATGCGCCGTAGCCCCCGCGCATGCGCAGTAGCCCCCGCGCCCGCGCATGCGTAGTAGCCACCGCGCCCGCGCATGCGCCGTAGCCACCGCGCCCGCGCATGCGCCGTAGACCCCGCGCATGCGCAGTAGCACCCGCGCCCGCGCATGCGCAGTAGCCACCGCGCCCGCGCATGCGCCGTAGCCACACCCCCGCGCATGCGCAGCAGCCACCGCGCCCGCGCATGCGCCGTAGCCACCGCGCCCGCGCATGCGCAGTAGCCACCGCGCCCGCGCATGCGCCGTAGCCCCCGCGCCCGCGCATGCGCAGTAGCCCCCGCGCCCGCGCATGCGCAGTAGCACCCGCGCCCGCGCATGCGCAGTAGCCACCGCGCCCGCGCATGCGCCGTAGCCCCCGCGCCCGCGCATGCGCAGTAGCACGCGCGCCCGCGCATGCGCAGTAGCCACCGCGCCCGCGCATGCGCCGTAGCCACCGCGCCCGCGCATGCGCCGTAGCCACCGCGCCCGCGCATGCGCAGTACACCCCACGCCCGCGCATGCGCAGTAGCCACCGCGCCCCCGGATGCGCAGTAGCCACCGCGCCCCCGCATGCGCAGTAGCCACCGCGCCCGCGCATGCGCCGTAGCCACCGCGCCCGCGCATGCGCAGTAGCCCACGCCCTCGCGCATGCGCAGTAGCCACCGCGCCCCCGCATGCGCAGTAGCCCCCGCGCCCGCGCATGCGCCGTAGACCCCGCGCCCGCGCATGCGCAGTAGCCACCGCGCCCGCGCATGCGTAGTAGCACCCGATCCCGCGCATGCGCCGTAGCCACCGCGCCCGCGCATGCGCCGTAGCCACCGCGCCCGCGCATGCGCAACAGCCACCGCGCCCGCGCATGCGCAGTAGCCCCCGCGCCCTTGCATGCGCAGTAGCCACCGCGCCCGAGCATGCGCCGTAGCCACCGCGCCCGCGCATGCGCAGTACACCCCACGCCCGCGCATGCGCAGTAGCCACCGCGCCCCCGCATGCGCAGTAGCCACCGCGCCCCCGCATGCGCAGTAGCCCCCGCGCCCGCGCATGCGCCGTAGCCACCGCGCCCGCGCATGCGCCGTAGACCCCGCGCATGCGCAGTAGCACGCGCGCCCGCGCATGCGCAGTAGCCACCGCGCCCGCGCATGCGCAGTAGCCACCGCGCCCGCGCATGCGCCGTAGCCCCCGCGCCCGCGCATGCGCAGTACACCCCGCGCCCGCGCATGCGCAGTAGCCACCGCGCCCGCGCATGCGCCGTAGCCCCCGCGCCCGCGCATGCGCAGTAGCCCACGCGCCCGCGCATGCGCCTTAGCCACCGCGCCCGCGCATGCGCCGTAGACCCCGCGCATGCGCAGTAGCACGCGCGCCCGCGCATGCGCAGTAGCCACCGCGCCGGCGCATGCGCAGTAGCAACCGCGCCCGCGCATGCGCCGTAGCCACCGCGCCCGCGCATGCGCAGTACACCCCGCGCATGCGCCCGCGCATGCGCAGTACACCCCGCGCCCGCGCATGCGCAGTAGCCACCGCGCCCGCGCATGCGCCGTAGCCCCCGCGCCCGCGCATGCGCAGTAGCCCCCGCGCCCGCGCATGCGTAGTAGCACCCGCGCCCGCGCATGCGCCGTAGCCACCGCGCCCGCGCATGCGCCGTAGACCCCGCGCATGCGCAGTAGCACCCGCGCCCGCGCATGCGCAGTAGCCACCGCGCCCGCGCATGCGCCGTAGCCACCGCGCCCGCGCATGCGCCGTAGCCACCGCGCCCGCGCATGCGCAGTACACCCCACGCCCGCGCATGCGCAGTAGCCACCGCGCCCCCGCATGCGCAGTAGCCACCGCGCCCCCGCATGCGCAGTAGCCCCCGCGCCCGCGCATGCGCAGTACCCCCCGCGCCCGCGCATGTGCCGTAGCCACCGCGCCCGCGCATGCGCAGTAGCCACCGCGCCCGCGCATGCGCAGTAGCCACCGCGCCCGTGCGGGCGTGCCGAGTGGGGGCTCCGCGCAGAGGGGCAGCGCGCCCGCGCATGATGCGCAGAGGTTTCTTTCGGACCTGGGCTGCATTTCCATCCCCCGCTCTGGGAGTCACCCGGTGCGTTAGGAGCGAGCCGATCCCGCTCCCTGAGACACAAGGGCTTGCTCGAGGAGACTGTTCCTGTTCCTCTCTTCCAGCCACTCTGCTCTCCCCAAAACACCCATTTCCTCGGAGCTCCTCTGCAACTGCATTTCCATGGACCCAGGGCTCCAGAAGCTGCAGAGTCGTGCAATGGGGTTTTTTTGGGAAGGGACCTTAAGCTCTTGCACTTCCACCTCTGTCATGAGAATCTCAGGGCTCTAAGACTCACAGAACCATTTGGGCTTGGAAGGACCTTCAAGCTCATCCAGTGCCAGCGCTGCCACGGGCAGGGACACCTCCCACTGTCCCGGGCTGCTCCCAGCCCCAGTGTGCAGCCTGGCCTGGAACATTCCAGGGCATCCAGGGGCAAATCCCCCTCTCTGGGCAGACAGAAGGAGCTAAACCTGGCTATTCCTGAGGGAGTGATGGCAGCACAGCCGAGTCCTGCATCCCTGATTCCCACGGGGAATCTCCATGTCCTTCCTGCTATGGGATCCAGGAGTTGCAGTAGGATTTTTGTGTTTGGTGCTGCATTCCCAGCATGGCAGAAGCTGTCACGCTCGGAAACACAGCCAGTGTGACAAGGTTTTGCTCCCTTTCTGCTTTGTTTTTGCTGTGTTTTGTTTCTCTCGACAGCTGGCTTAGAACTTGTGTGTTGCTGTTTAGACATCAAGCTTTGGGGCTGAGGTTTTTTTATTCCCAAGTGCTTGCTGGCAGTAAAAATACACTTCACATCTGCAGTGTGTGCACGTGGCTTGGGCTGTGGATTCACACTTCTGGGGCAAAAAGAAGTCCCTTCACACCTGTGCTGCTGGTGGTGTCCCCTGTGAGAAGTTTGGTGGCTCGTTTGTGGCTCTCTCAGTTGTTCCCTTTCACAGAGCTCGGCATTTCTCCCCTTTTCAGTTTCATCCTGCAGAGCTTCGTTCCTGCTGCCGCAGCGTGTTCTGAACCCTCCGCTCGCAGCCTGGGGGTGCCTTTTGTGCTGCTCCTCCGTGGGGCTGCCTTGAGAGCGGAATCAAGGTTGGAAAAGACCTCGGAGATCACTGAGTGCAACCAGCACCAGCACGGCCGGCGCTGACCACGTCCGCCCATGCCACAGCCACAGGTGTTGGAGCACTCCCAGGGGTGGGCACTCCAAACCTCCCTGGGCAGCTGTGCCAAGGCCTGAGCGCCCTTTCCATGGAGGAATTTCCCCAATATCCACCCTGAGCCTCCCCTGGCCCAGCCTGAGGCCGTTCCCTCTCCTCCTGTCCCTGTTCCCTGCGAGCAGAGCCCGACCCCCCCGGCTGCTCCCTCCTGTCAGGGACTTGTCCAGAGCCACAAGGTCCCCCCTGAGCCTCCTTTGCTGCAGGGCTGTGCCCCTTTCCCAGCTCTCTCAGGAACTCTCCAGCCCCTTGCCAGCTCCGTTCCCTTGCCTGGACTCGCTCCAGCCCCTCCGTGTCCCTCTTGTCCCAGAGGTGCTGCCAGCACTGCAGGTGCCCCAGCAGTGCCAGCACAGGGACGGGCCCAGCGCCCCGCGCATGCGCAGTGGGGGGTGAGGGGGGCCCAGTTCTCCCGCGCATGCGCAGTGGTGTGGGGGTAGGGCCAGCGCGTCCGCGCATGCGTAGTAGCACCCGCGCCCGCGCATTCGCAGTAGCCCCCGCGCCCGCGCATGCGTAGTAGCACCCGCGCCCGCGCATGCGCCGTAGCCACCGCGCCCGCGCATGCGCCGTAGACCCCGCGCATGCGCAGTAGCACCCGCGCCCGCGCATGCGCAGTAGCCACCGCGCCCGCGCATGCGCCGTAGCCACCGCGCCCGCGCATGCGCCGTAGCCACCGCGCCCGCGCATGCGCAGTACACCCCACGCCCGCGCATGCGCAGTAGCCACCGCGCCCCCGCATGCGCAGTAGCCACCGCGCCCCCGCATGCGCAGTAGCCCCCGCGCCCGCGCATGCGCAGTAGCCCCCGCGCCCGCGCATGTGCCGTAGCCACCGCGCCCGCGCATGCGCAGTAGCCACCGCGCCCGCGCATGCGCGGTAGCCACCGCGCCCGTGCGGGCGTGCCGAGTGGGGGCTCCGCGCAGAGGGGCAGCGCGCCCGCGCATGATGCGCAGAGGTTTCTTTCGGACCTGGGCTGCATTTCCATCCCCCGCTCTGGGAGTCACCCGGTGCGTTAGGAGCGAGCCGATCCCGCTCCCTGAGACACAAGGGCTTGCTCGAGGAGACTGTTCCTGTTCCTCTCTTCCAGCCACTCTGCTCTCCCCAAAACACCCATTTCCTCGGAGCTCCTCTGCAACTGCATTTCCATGGACCCAGGGCTCCAGAAGCTGCAGAGTCGTGCAATGGGGTTTTTTTGGGAAGGGACCTTAAGCTCTTGCACTTCCACCTCTGTCATGAGAATCTCAGGGCTCTAAGACTCACAGAACCATTTGGGCTTGGAAGGACCTTCAAGCTCATCCAGTGCCAGCGCTGCCACGGGCAGGGACACCTCCCACTGTCCCGGGCTGCTCCCAGCCCCAGTGTGCAGCCTGGCCTGGAACATTCCAGGGCATCCAGGGGCAAATCCCCCTCTCTGGGCAGACAGAAGGAGCTAAACCTGGCTATTCCTGAGGGAGTGATGGCAGCACAGCCGAGTCCTGCATCCCTGATTCCCACGGGGAATCTCCATGTCCTTCCTGCTATGGGATCCAGGAGTTGCAGTAGGATTTTTGTGTTTGGTGCTGCATTCCCAGCATGGGCAGAAGCTGTCACGCTCGGAAACACAGCCAGTGTGACAAGGTTTTGCTCCCTTTCTGCTTTGTTTTTGCTGTGTTTTGTTTCTCTCGACAGCTGGCTTAGAACTTGTGTGTTGCTGTTTAGACATCAAGCTTTGGGGCTGAGGTTTTTTTATTCCCAAGTGCTTGCTGGCAGTAAAAATACACTTCACATCTGCAGTGTGTGCACGTGGCTTGGGCTGTGGATTCACACTTCTGGGGCAAAAAGAAGTCCCTTCACACCTGTGCTGCTGGTGGTGTCCCCTGTGAGAAGTTTGGTGGCTCGTTTGTGGCTCTCTCAGTTGTTCCCTTTCACAGAGCTCGGCATTTCTCCCCTTTTCAGTTTCATCCTGCAGAGCTTCGTTCCTGCTGCCGCAGCGTGTTCTGAACCCTCCGCTCGCAGCCTGGGGGTGCCTTTTGTGCTGCTCCTCCGTGGGGCTGCCTTGAGAGCGGAATCAAGGTTGGAAAAGACCTCGGAGATCACTGAGTGCAACCAGCACCAGCACGGCCGGCGCTGACCACGTCCGCCCATGCCACAGCCACAGGTGTTGGAGCACTCCCAGGGGTGGGCACTCCAAACCTCCCTGGGCAGCTGTGCCAAGGCCTGAGCGCCCTTTCCATGGAGGAATTTCCCCAATATCCACCCTGAGCCTCACCTGGCCCAGCCTGAGGCCGTTCCCTCTCCTCCTGTCCCTGTTCCCTGCGAGCAGAGCCCGACCCCCCCGGCTGCTCCCTCCTGTCAGGGACTTGTCCAGAGCCACAAGGTCCCCCCTGAGCCTCCTTTGCTCCGGGCTGTGCCCCTTTCCCAGCTCTCTCAGGAACTCTCCAACCCCTTGCCAGCTCCGTTCCCTTGCCTGGACTGGCTCCAGCCCCTCCGTGTCCCTCTTGTCCCAGAGGTGCTGCCAGCACTGCAGGTGCCCCAGCAGTGCCAGCACAGGGACGGGCCCAGCGCCCCGCGCATGCGCAGTGGGGGGTGAGGGGGGCCCAGTTCTCCCGCGCATGCGCAGTAGCCCCCGCGCCCGCGCATGCGCCGTAGCCACCGCGCCCGCGCATGCGCAGTAGCCACCGCGCCCGAGCATGCCCCGTAGCCACCGCGCCCGCGCATGCGCGGTAGCCACCGCGCCGGCGCATGCGCAGTAGCCACCGCGCCCGCGCATGCGCCGTAGCCCCCGCGCATGCGCAGTAGCCCCCGCGCCCGCGCATGCGTAGTAGCCACCGCGCCCGCGCATGCGCCGTAGCCACCGCGCCCGCGCATGCGCCGTAGACCCCGCGCATGCGCAGTAGCACCCGCGCCCGCGCATGCGCAGTAGCCACCGCGCCCGCGCATGCGCCGTAGCCACACCCCCGCGCATGCGCAGCAGCCACCGCGCCCGCGCATGCGCCGTAGCCACCGCGCCCGCGCATGCGCAGTAGCCACCGCGCCCGCGCATGCGCCGTAGCCCCCGCGCCCGCGCATGCGCAGTAGCCCCCGCGCCCGCGCATGCGCAGTAGCACCCGCGCCCGCGCATGCGCAGTAGCCACCGCGCCCGCGCATGCGCCGTAGCCCCCGCGCCCGCGCATGCGCAGTAGCACGCGCGCCCGCGCATGCGCAGTAGCCACCGCGCCCGCGCATGCGCCGTAGCCACCGCGCCCGCGCATGCGCCGTAGCCACCGCGCCCGCGCATGCGCAGTACACCCCACGCCCGCGCATGCGCAGTAGCCACCGCGCCCCCGGATGCGCAGTAGCCACCGCGCCCCCGCATGCGCAGTAGCCACCGCGCCCGCGCATGCGCCGTAGCCACCGCGCCCGCGCATGCGCAGTAGCCCACGCCCTCGCGCATGCGCAGTAGCCACCGCGCCCCCGCATGCGCAGTAGCCCCCGCGCCCGCGCATGCGCCGTAGACCCCGCGCCCGCGCATGCGCAGTAGCCACCGCGCCCGCGCATGCGTAGTAGCACCCGATCCCGCGCATGCGCCGTAGCCACCGCGCCCGCGCATGCGCCGTAGCCACCGCGCCCGCGCATGCGCAACAGCCACCGCGCCCGCGCATGCGCAGTAGCCCCCGCGCCCTTGCATGCGCAGTAGCCACCGCGCCCGAGCATGCGCCGTAGCCACCGCGCCCGCGCATGCGCAGTACACCCCACGCCCGCGCATGCGCAGTAGCCACCGCGCCCCCGCATGCGCAGTAGCCACCGCGCCCCCGCATGCGCAGTAGCCCCCGCGCCCGCGCATGCGCCGTAGCCACCGCGCCCGCGCATGCGCCGTAGACCCCGCGCATGCGCAGTAGCACGCGCGCCCGCGCATGCGCAGTAGCCACCGCGCCCGCGCATGCGCAGTAGCCACCGCGCCCGCGCATGCGCCGTAGCCCCCGCGCCCGCGCATGCGCAGTACACCCCGCGCCCGCGCATGCGCAGTAGCCACCGCGCCCGCGCATGCGCCGTAGCCCCCGCGCCCGCGCATGCGCAGTAGCACACGCGCCCGCGCATGCGCCTTAGCCACCGCGCCCGCGCATGCGCCGTAGACCCCGCGCATGCGCAGTAGCACGCGCGCCCGCGCATGCGCAGTAGCCACCGCGCCGGCGCATGCGCAGTAGCAACCGCGCCCGCGCATGCGCCGTAGCCACCGCGCCCGCGCATGCGCAGTACACCCCGCGCATGCGCCCGCGCATGCGCAGTACACCCCGCGCCCGCGCATGCGCAGTAGCCACCGCGCCCGCGCATGCGCCGTAGCCCCCGCGCCCGCGCATGCGCAGTAGCCCCCGCGCCCGCGCATGCGTAGTAGCACCCGCGCCCGCGCATGCGCCGTAGCCACCGCGCCCGCGCATGCGCCGTAGACCCCGCGCATGCGCAGTAGCACCCGCGCCCGCGCATGCGCAGTAGCCACCGCGCCCGCGCATGCGCCGTAGCCACCGCGCCCGCGCATGCGCCGTAGCCACCGCGCCCGCGCATGCGCAGTACACCCCACGCCCGCGCATGCGCAGTAGCCACCGCGCCCCCGCATGCGCAGTAGCCACCGCGCCCCCGCATGCGCAGTAGCCCCCGCGCCCGCGCATGCGCAGTACCCCCCGCGCCCGCGCATGTGCCGTAGCCACCGCGCCCGCGCATGCGCAGTAGCCACCGCGCCCGCGCATGCGCAGTAGCCACCGCGCCCGTGCGGGCGTGCCGAGTGGGGGCTCCGCGCAGAGGGGCAGCGCGCCCGCGCATGATGCGCAGAGGTTTCTTTCGGACCTGGGCTGCATTTCCATCCCCCGCTCTGGGAGTCACCCGGTGCGTTAGGAGCGAGCCGATCCCGCTCCCTGAGACACAAGGGCTTGCTCGAGGAGACTGTTCCTGTTCCTCTCTTCCAGCCACTCTGCTCTCCCCAAAACACCCATTTCCTCGGAGCTCCTCTGCAACTGCATTTCCATGGACCCAGGGCTCCAGAAGCTGCAGAGTCGTGCAATGGGGTTTTTTTGGGAAGGGACCTTAAGCTCTTGCACTTCCACCTCTGTCATGAGAATCTCAGGGCTCTAAGACTCACAGAACCATTTGGGCTTGGAAGGACCTTCAAGCTCATCCAGTGCCAGCGCTGCCACGGGCAGGGACACCTCCCACTGTCCCGGGCTGCTCCCAGCCCCAGTGTGCAGCCTGGCCTGGAACATTCCAGGGCATCCAGGGGCAAATCCCCCTCTCTGGGCAGACAGAAGGAGCTAAACCTGGCTATTCCTGAGGGAGTGATGGCAGCACAGCCGAGTCCTGCATCCCTGATTCCCACGGGGAATCTCCATGTCCTTCCTGCTATGGGATCCAGGAGTTGCAGTAGGATTTTTGTGTTTGGTGCTGCATTCCCAGCATGGGCAGAAGCTGTCACGCTCGGAAACACAGCCAGTGTGACAAGGTTTTGCTCCCTTTCTGCTTTGTTTTTGCTGTGTTTTGTTTCTCTCGACAGCTGGCTTAGAACTTGTGTGTTGCTGTTTAGACATCAAGCTTTGGGGCTGAGGTTTTTTTATTCCCAAGTGCTTGCTGGCAGTAAAAATACACTTCACATCTGCAGTGTGTGCACGTGGCTTGGGCTGTGGATTCACACTTCTGGGGCAAAAAGAAGTCCCTTCACACCTGTGCTGCTGGTGGTGTCCCCTGTGAGAAGTTTGGTGGCTCGTTTGTGGCTCTCTCAGTTGTTCCCTTTCACAGAGCTCGGCATTTCTCCCCTTTTCAGTTTCATCCTGCAGAGCTTCGTTCCTGCTGCCGCAGCGTGTTCTGAACCCTCCGCTCGCAGCCTGGGGGTGCCTTTTGTGCTGCTCCTCCGTGGGGCTGCCTTGAGAGCGGAATCAAGGTTGGAAAAGACCTCGGAGATCACTGAGTGCAACCAGCACCAGCACGGCCGGCGCTGACCACGTCCGCCCATGCCACAGCCACAGGTGTTGGAGCACTCCCAGGGGTGGGCACTCCAAACCTCCCTGGGCAGCTGTGCCAAGGCCTGAGCGCCCTTTCCATGGAGGAATTTCCCCAATATCCACCCTGAGCCTCCCCTGGCCCAGCCTGAGGCCGTTCCCTCTCCTCCTGTCCCTGTTCCCTGCGAGCAGAGCCCGACCCCCCCGGCTGCTCCCTCCTGTCAGGGACTTGTCCAGAGCCACAAGGTCCCCCCTGAGCCTCCTTTGCTCCGGGCTGTGCCCCTTTCCCAGCTCTCTCAGGAACTCTCCAACCCCTTGCCAGCTCCGTTCCCTTGCCTGGACTCGCTCCAGCCCCTCCGTGTCCCTCTTGTCCCAGAGGTGCTGCCAGCACTGCAGGTGCCCCAGCAGTGCCAGCACAGGGACGGGCCCAGCGCCCCGCGCATGCGCAGTGGGGGGTGAGGGGGGCCCAGTTCTCCCGCGCATGCGCAGTGGTGTGGGGGTAGGGCCAGCGCGTCCGCGCATGCGCCGTAGCCCCCGCGCCCGCGCATGCGCCGTAGCCCCCGCGCCCGCGCATGCGCAGTAGCCCCCGCGCCCGCGCATGCGTAGTAGCCACCGCGCCCGCGCATGCGCAGTACACCCCGCGCCCGCGCATGCGCAGTAGCCACCGCGCCCGCGCATGCGCCGTAGCCCCCGCGCCCGCGCATGCGCAGTAGTCCCCGCGCCCGCGCATGCGCAGTAGCACCCGCGCCCGCGCATGCGCCGTAGCCACCGCGCCCGCGCATGCGCCGTAGACCCCGCGCATGCGCAGTAGCACGCGCGCCCGCGCATGCGCAGTAGCCACCGCGCCCGCGCATGCGCAGTAGCCACCGCGCCCGCGCATGCGCCGTAGCCACCGCGCCCGCGCATGCGCAGTACACCCCGCGCCCGCGCATGCGCAGTAGCCACCGCGCCCGCGCATGCGCCGTAGCCCCCGCGCCCGCGCATGCGCAGTAGCCCCCGCGCCCGCGCATGCGTAGTAGCACCCGCGCCCGCGCATGCGCCGTAGCCACCGCGCCCGCGCATGCGCCGTAGACCCCGCGCATGCGCAGTAGCACCCGCGCCCGCGCATGCGCAGTAGCCACCGCGCCCGCGCATGCGCCGTAGCCACCGCGCCCGCGCATGCGCCGTAGCCACCGCGCCCGCGCATGCGCAGTAGCCACCGCGCCCGAGCATGCCCCGTAGCCACCGCGCCCGCGCATGCGCCGTAGCCACCGAGCCCGCGCATGCGCAGTACACCCCGCGCCCGCGCATGCGCAGTAGCCACCGCGCCCGCGCATGCGCCGTAGCCCCCGCGCCCGCGCATGCGCAGTAGCCCCCGCGCCCGCGCATGCGCAGTAGCACCCGCGCCCGCGCATGCGCCGTAGCCACCGCGCCCGCGCATGCGCCGTAGACCCCGCGCATGCGCAGTAGCACGCGCGCCCGCGCATGCGCAGTAGCCACCGCGCCCGCGCATGCGCAGTAGCCACCGCGCCCGCGCATGCGCCGTAGCCACCGCGCCCGCGCATGCGCAGTAGCCACCGCGCCCCCGCATGCGCAGTAGCCACCGCGCCCCCGCATGCGCAGTAGCCCCCGCGCCCGCGCATGCGCAGTAGCCCCCGCGCCCGCGCATGTGCCGTAGCCACCGCGCCCGCGCATGCGCAGTAGCCACCGCGCCCGCGCATGCGCGGTAGCCACCGCGCCCGTGCGGGCGTGCCGAGTGGGGGCTCCGCGCAGAGGGGCAGCGCGCCCGCGCATGATGCGCAGAGGTTTCTTTCGGACCTGGGCTGCATTTCCATCCCCCGCTCTGGGAGTCACCCGGTGCGTTAGGAGCGAGCCGATCCCGCTCCCTGAGACACAAGGGCTTGCTCGAGGAGACTGTTCCTGTTCCTCTCTTCCAGCCACTCTGCTCTCCCCAAAACACCCATTTCCTCGGAGCTCCTCTGCAACTGCATTTCCATGGACCCAGGGCTCCAGAAGCTGCAGAGTCGTGCAATGGGGTTTTTTTGGGAAGGGACCTTAAGCTCTTGCACTTCCACCTCTGTCATGAGAATCTCAGGGCTCTAAGACTCACAGAACCATTTGGGCTTGGAAGGACCTTCAAGCTCATCCAGTGCCAGCGCTGCCACGGGCAGGGACACCTCCCACTGTCCCGGGCTGCTCCCAGCCCCAGTGTGCAGCCTGGCCTGGAACATTCCAGGGCATCCAGGGGCAAATCCCCCTCTCTGGGCAGACAGAAGGAGCTAAACCTGGCTATTCCTGAGGGAGTGATGGCAGCACAGCCGAGTCCTGCATCCCTGATTCCCACGGGGAATCTCCATGTCCTTCCTGCTATGGGATCCAGGAGTTGCAGTAGGATTTTTGTGTTTGGTGCTGCATTCCCAGCATGGCAGAAGCTGTCACGCTCGGAAACACAGCCAGTGTGACAAGGTTTTGCTCCCTTTCTGCTTTGTTTTTGCTGTGTTTTGTTTCTCTCGACAGCTGGCTTAGAACTTGTGTGTTGCTGTTTAGACATCAAGCTTTGGGGCTGAGGTTTTTTTATTCCCAAGTGCTTGCTGGCAGTAAAAATACACTTCACATCTGCAGTGTGTGCACGTGGCTTGGGCTGTGGATTCACACTTCTGGGGCAAAAAGAAGTCCCTTCACACCTGTGCTGCTGGTGGTGTCCCCTGTGAGAAGTTTGGTGGCTCGTTTGTGGCTCTCTCAGTTGTTCCCTTTCACAGAGCTCGGCATTTCTCCCCTTTTCAGTTTCATCCTGCAGAGCTTCGTTCCTGCTGCCGCAGCGTGTTCTGAACCCTCCGCTCGCAGCCTGGGGGTGCCTTTTGTGCTGCTCCTCCGTGGGGCTGCCTTGAGAGCGGAATCAAGGTTGGAAAAGACCTCGGAGATCACTGAGTGCAACCAGCACCAGCACGGCCGGCGCTGACCACGTCCGCCCATGCCACAGCCACAGGTGTTGGAGCACTCCCAGGGGTGGGCACTCCAAACCTCCCTGGGCAGCTGTGCCAAGGCCTGAGCGCCCTTTCCATGGAGGAATTTCCCCAATATCCACCCTGAGCCTCCCCTGGCCCAGCCTGAGGCCGTTCCCTCTCCTCCTGTCCCTGTTCCCTGCGAGCAGAGCCCGACCCCCCCGGCTGCTCCCTCCTGTCAGGGACTTGTCCAGAGCCACAAGGTCCCCCCTGAGCCTCCTTTGCTCCGGGCTGTGCCCCTTTCCCAGCTCTCTCAGGAACTCTCCAGCCCCTTGCCAGCTCCGTTCCCTTGCCTTTACTCGCTCCAGCCCCTCCGTGTCCCTCTTGTCCCAGAGGTGCTGCCAGCACTGCAGGTGCCCCAGCAGTGCCAGCACAGGGACGGGCCCAGCGCCCCGCGCATGCGCAGTGGGGGGTGAGGGGGGCCCAGTTCTCCCGCGCATGCGCAGTGGTGTGGGGGTAGGGCCAGCGCGTCCGCGCATGCGTAGTAGCACCCGCGCCCGCGCATGCGCAGTAGCCACCGCGCCCGCGCATGCGCCGTAGCCCCCGCGCCCGCGCATGCGCAGTAGCCCCCGCGCCCGCGCATGCGCCGTAGACCCCGCGCATGCGCAGTAGCACCCGCGCCCGCGCATGCGCAGTAGCCACCGCGCCCGCGCATGCGCCGTAGCCACCGCGCCCGCGCATGCGCCGTAGCCACCGCGCCCGCGCATGCGCAGTACACCCCACGCCCGCGCATGCGCAGTAGCCACCGCGCCCCGGCATGCGCAGTAGCCACCGCGCCCCCGCATGCGCAGTAGCCCCCGCGCCCGCGCATGCGCAGTAGCCCCCGCGCCCGCGCATGTGCCGTAGCCACCGCGCCCGCGCATGCGCAGTAGCCACCGCGCCCGCGCATGCGCGGTAGCCACCGCGCCCGTGCGGGCGTGCCGAGTGGGGGCTCCGCGCAGAGGGGCAGCGCGCCCGCGCATGATGCGCAGAGGTTTCTTTCGGACCTGGGCTGCATTTCCATCCCCCGCTCTGGGAGTCACCCGGTGCGTTAGGAGCGAGCCGATCCCGCTCCCTGAGACACAAGGGCTTGCTCGAGGAGACTGTTCCTGTTCCTCTCTTCCAGCCACTCTGCTCTCCCCAAAACACCCATTTCCTCGGAGCTCCTCTGCAACTGCATTTCCATGGACCCAGGGCTCCAGAAGCTGCAGAGTCGTGCAATGGGGTTTTTTTGGGAAGGGACCTTAAGCTCTTGCACTTCCACCTCTGTCATGAGAATCTCAGGGCTCTAAGACTCACAGAACCATTTGGGCTTGGAAGGACCTTCAAGCTCATCCAGTGCCAGCGCTGCCACGGGCAGGGACACCTCCCACTGTCCCGGGCTGCTCCCAGCCCCAGTGTGCAGCCTGGCCTGGAACATTCCAGGGCATCCAGGGGCAAATCCCCCTCTCTGGGCAGACAGAAGGAGCTAAACCTGGCTATTCCTGAGGGAGTGATGGCAGCACAGCCGAGTCCTGCATCCCTGATTCCCACGGGGAATCTCCATGTCCTTCCTGCTATGGGATCCAGGAGTTGCAGTAGGATTTTTGTGTTTGGTGCTGCATTCCCAGCATGGGCAGAAGCTGTCACGCTCGGAAACACAGCCAGTGTGACAAGGTTTTGCTCCCTTTCTGCTTTGTTTTTGCTGTGTTTTGTTTCTCTCGACAGCTGGCTTAGAACTTGTGTGTTGCTGTTTAGACATCAAGCTTTGGGGCTGAGGTTTTTTTATTCCCAAGTGCTTGCTGGCAGTAAAAATACACTTCACATCTGCAGTGTGTGCACGTGGCTTGGGCTGTGGATTCACACTTCTGGGGCAAAAAGAAGTCCCTTCACACCTGTGCTGCTGGTGGTGTCCCCTGTGAGAAGTTTGGTGGCTCGTTTGTGGCTCTCTCAGTTGTTCCCTTTCACAGAGCTCGGCATTTCTCCCCTTTTCAGTTTCATCCTGCAGAGCTTCGTTCCTGCTGCCGCAGCGTGTTCTGAACCCTCCGCTCGCAGCCTGGGGGTGCCTTTTGTGCTGCTCCTCCGTGGGGCTGACTTGAGAGCGGAATCAAGGTTGGAAAAGACCTCGGAGATCACTGAGTGCAACCAGCACCAGCACGGCCGGCGCTGACCACGTCCGCCCATGCCACAGCCACAGGTGTTGGAGCACTCCCAGGGGTGGGCACTCCAAACCTCCCTGGGCAGCTGTGCCAAGGCCTGAGCGCCCTTTCCATGGAGGAATTTCCCCAATATCCACCCTGAGCCTCCCCTGGCCCAGCCTGAGGCCGTTCCCTCTCCTCCTGTCCCTGTTCCCTGCGAGCAGAGCCCGACCCCCCCGGCTGCTCCCTCCTGTCAGGGACTTGTCCAGAGCCACAAGGTCCCCCCTGAGCCTCCTTTGCTCCGGGCTGTGCCCCTTTCCCAGCTCTCTCAGGAACTCTCCAACCCCTTGCCAGCTCCGTTCCCTTGCCTGGACTGGCTCCAGCCCCTCCGTGTCCCTCTTGTCCCAGAGGTGCTGCCAGCACTGCAGGTGCCCCAGCAGTGCCAGCACAGGGACGGGCCCAGCGCCCCGCGCATGCGCAGTGGGGGGTGAGGGGGGCCCAGTTCTCCCGCGCATGCGCAGTGGTGTGGGGGTAGGGCCAGCGCGTCCGCGCATGCGTAGTAGCACCCGCGCCCGCGCATGCGCCGTAGCCCCCGCGCCCGCGCATGCGCCGTAGCCCCCGCGCCCGCGCATGCGCAGTAGCCCCCGCGCCCGCGCATGCGTAGTAGCACCCGCGCCCGCGCATGCGCCGTAGCCACCGCGCCCGCGCATGCGCCGTAGACCCCGCGCATGCGCAGTAGCACCCGCGCCCGCGCATGCGCAGTAGCCACCGCGCCCGCGCATGCGCCGTAGCCACCGCGCCCGCGCATGCGCCGTAGACCCCGCGCCCGCGCATGCGCAGTACACCCCACGCCCGCGCATGCGCAGTAGCCACCGCGCCCCCGCATGCGCAGTAGCCACCGCGCCCCCGCATGCGCAGTAGCCCCCGCGCCCCCGCATGCGCAGTAGCCCCCGCGCCCGCGCATGTGCCGTAGCCACCGCGCCCGCGCATGCGCAGTAGCCACCGCGCCCGCGCATGCGCGGTAGCCACCGCGCCCGTGCGGGCGTGCCGAGTGGGGGCTCCGCGCAGAGGGGCAGCGCGCCCGCGCATGATGCGCAGAGGTTTCTTTCGGACCTGGGCTGCATTTCCATCCCCCGCTCTGGGAGTCACCCGGTGCGTTAGGAGCGAGCCGATCCCGCTCCCTGAGACACAAGGGCTTGCTCGAGGAGACTGTTCCTGTTCCTCTCTTCCAGCCACTCTGCTCTCCCCAAAACACCCATTTCCTCGGAGCTCCTCTGCAACTGCATTTCCATGGACCCAGGGCTCCAGAAGCTGCAGAGTCGTGCAATGGGGTTTTTTTGGGAAGGGACCTTAAGCTCTTGCACTTCCACCTCTGTCATGAGAATCTCAGGGCTCTAAGACTCACAGAACCATTTGGGCTTGGAAGGACCTTCAAGCTCATCCAGTGCCAGCGCTGCCACGGGCAGGGACACCTCCCACTGTCCCGGGCTGCTCCCAGCCCCAGTGTGCAGCCTGGCCTGGAACATTCCAGGGCATCCAGGGGCAAATCCCCCTCTCTGGGCAGACAGAAGGAGCTAAACCTGGCTATTCCTGAGGGAGTGATGGCAGCACAGCCGAGTCCTGCATCCCTGATTCCCACGGGGAATCTCCATGTCCTTCCTGCTATGGGATCCAGGAGTTGCAGTAGGATTTTTGTGTTTGGTGCTGCATTCCCAGCATGGGCAGAAGCTGTCACGCTCGGAAACACAGCCAGTGTGACAAGGTTTTGCTCCCTTTCTGCTTTGTTTTTGCTGTGTTTTGTTTCTCTCGACAGCTGGCTTAGAACTTGTGTGTTGCTGTTTAGACATCAAGCTTTGGGGCTGAGGTTTTTTTATTCCCAAGTGCTTGCTGGCAGTAAAAATACACTTCACATCTGCAGTGTGTGCACGTGGCTTGGGCTGTGGATTCACACTTCTGGGGCAAAAAGAAGTCCCTTCACACCTGTGCTGCTGGTGGTGTCCCCTGTGAGAAGTTTGGTGGCTCGTTTGTGGCTCTCTCAGTTGTTCCCTTTCACAGAGCTCGGCATTTCTCCCCTTTTCAGTTTCATCCTGCAGAGCTTCGTTCCTGCTGCCGCAGCGTGTTCTGAACCCTCCGCTCGCAGCCTGGGGGTGCCTTTTGTGCTGCTCCTCCGTGGGGCTGCCTTGAGAGCGGAATCAAGGTTGGAAAAGACCTCGGAGATCACTGAGTGCAACCAGCACCAGCACGGCCGGCGCTGACCACGTCCGCCCATGCCACAGCCACAGGTGTTGGAGCACTCCCAGGGGTGGGCACTCCAAACCTCCCTGGGCAGCTGTGCCAAGGCCTGAGCGCCCTTTCCATGGAGGAATTTCCCCAATATCCACCCTGAGCCTCCCCTGGCCCAGCCTGAGGCCGTTCCCTCTCCTCCTGTCCCTGTTCCCTGCGAGCAGAGCCCGACCCCCCCGGCTGCTCCCTCCTGTCAGGGACTTGTCCAGAGCCACAAGGTCCCCCCTGAGCCTCCTTTGCTCCGGGCTGTGCCCCTTTCCCAGCTCTCTCAGGAACTCTCCAGCCCCTTGCCAGCTCCGTTCCCTTGCCTGGACTCGCTCCAGCCCCTCCGTGTCCCTCTTGTCCCAGAGGTGCTGCCAGCACTGCAGGTGCCCCAGCAGTGCCAGCACAGGGACGGGCCCAGCGCCCCGCGCATGCGCAGTGGGGGGTGAGGGGGGCCCAGTTCTCCCGCGCATGCGCAGTGGTGTGGGGGTAGGGCCAGCGCGTCCGCGCATGCGTAGTAGCACCCGCGCCCCCGCATGCGCAGTAGCCACCGCGCCCGCGCATGCGCCGTAGCACCCGCGCCCGCGCATGCGCAGTAGCCACCGCGCCCGCGCATGCGTAGTAGCACCCGCGCCCGCGCATGCGCCGTAGCCACCGCGCCCGCGCATGCGCCGTAGACCCCGCGCATGCGCAGTAGCACCCGCGCCCGCGCATGCGCAGTAGCCACCGCGCCCGCGCATGCGCAGTAGCCACCGCGCCCGCGCATGCGCCGTAGCCACCGCGCCCGCGCATGCGCAGTACACCCCACGCCCGCGCATGCGCAGTAGCCACCGCGCCCCCGCATGCGCAGTAGCCACCGCGCCCCCGCATGCGCAGTAGCCCCCGCGCCCCCGCATGCGCAGTAGCCCCCGCGCCCGCGCATGTGCCGTAGCCACCGCGCCCGCGCATGCGCAGTAGCCACCGCGCCCGCGCATGCGCGGTAGCCACCGCGCCCGTGCGGGCGTGCCGAGTGGGGGCTCCGCGCAGAGGGGCAGCGCGCCCGCGCATGATGCGCAGAGGTTTCTTTCGGACCTGGGCTGCATTTCCATCCCCCGCTCTGGGAGTCACCCGGTGCGTTAGGAGCGAGCCGATCCCGCTCCCTGAGACACAAGGGCTTGCTCGAGGAGACTGTTCCTGTTCCTCTCTTCCAGCCACTCTGCTCTCCCCAAAACACCCATTTCCTCGGAGCTCCTCTGCAACTGCATTTCCATGGACCCAGGGCTCCAGAAGCTGCAGAGTCGTGCAATGGGGTTTTTTTGGGAAGGGACCTTAAGCTCTTGCACTTCCACCTCTGTCATGAGAATCTCAGGGCTCTAAGACTCACAGAACCATTTGGGCTTGGAAGGACCTTCAAGCTCATCCAGTGCCAGCGCTGCCACGGGCAGGGACACCTCCCACTGTCCCGGGCTGCTCCCAGCCCCAGTGTGCAGCCTGGCCTGGAACATTCCAGGGCATCCAGGGGCAAATCCCCCTCTCTGGGCAGACAGAAGGAGCTAAACCTGGCTATTCCTGAGGGAGTGATGGCAGCACAGCCGAGTCCTGCATCCCTGATTCCCACGGGGAATCTCCATGTCCTTCCTGCTATGGGATCCAGGAGTTGCAGTAGGATTTTTGTGTTTGGTGCTGCATTCCCAGCATGGGCAGAAGCTGTCACGCTCGGAAACACAGCCAGTGTGACAAGGTTTTGCTCCCTTTCTGCTTTGTTTTTGCTGTGTTTTGTTTCTCTCGACAGCTGGCTTAGAACTTGTGTGTTGCTGTTTAGACATCAAGCTTTGGGGCTGAGGTTTTTTTATTCCCAAGTGCTTGCTGGCAGTAAAAATACACTTCACATCTGCAGTGTGTGCACGTGGCTTGGGCTGTGGATTCACACTTCTGGGGCAAAAAGAAGTCCCTTCACACCTGTGCTGCTGGTGGTGTCCCCTGTGAGAAGTTTGGTGGCTCGTTTGTGGCTCTCTCAGTTGTTCCCTTTCACAGAGCTCGGCATTTCTCCCCTTTTCAGTTTCATCCTGCAGAGCTTCGTTCCTGCTGCCGCAGCGTGTTCTGAACCCTCCGCTCGCAGCCTGGGGGTGCCTTTTGTGCTGCTCCTCCGTGGGGCTGCCTTGAGAGCGGAATCAAGGTTGGAAAAGACCTCGGAGATCACTGAGTGCAACCAGCACCAGCACGGCCGGCGCTGACCACGTCCGCCCATGCCACAGCCACAGGTGTTGGAGCACTCCCAGGGGTGGGCACTCCAAACCTCCCTGGGCAGCTGTGCCAAGGCCTGAGCGCCCTTTCCATGGAGGAATTTCCCCAATATCCACCCTGAGCCTCCCCTGGCCCAGCCTGAGGCCGTTCCCTCTCCTCCTGTCCCTGTTCCCTGCGAGCAGAGCCCGACCCCCCCGGCTGCTCCCTCCTGTCAGGGACTTGTCCAGAGCCACAAGGTCCCCCCTGAGCCTCCTTTGCTCCGGGCTGTGCCCCTTTCCCAGCTCTCTCAGGAACTCTCCAACCCCTTGCCAGCTCCGTTCCCTTGCCTGGACTGGCTCCAGCCCCTCCGTGTCCCTCTTGTCCCAGAGGTGCTGCCAGCACTGCAGGTGCCCCAGCAGTGCCAGCACAGGGACGGGCCCAGCGCCCCGCGCATGCGCAGTGGGGGGTGAGGGGGGCCCAGTTCTCCCGCGCATGCGCAGTAGCCACCGCGCCCGCGCATGCGCCGTAGCCACCGCGCCCGCGCATGCGCAGTAGCCACCGCGCCCGAGCATGCCCCGTAGCCACCGCGCCCGCGCATGCGCAGTAGCCACCGCGCCCGCGCATGCGCCGTAGCCCCCGCGCCCGCGCATGCGCAGTAGCCCCCGCGCCCGCGCATGCGTAGTAGCCACCGCGCCCGCGCATGCGCAGTACACCCCGCGCCCGCGCATGCGCAGTAGCCACCGCGCCCGCGCATGCGCCGTAGCCCCCGCGCCCGCGCATGCGCAGTAGCCCCCGCGCCCGCGCATGCGCAGTAGCACCCGCGCCCGCGCATGCGCCGTAGCCACCGCGCCCGCGCATGCGCCGTAGACCCCGCGCATGCGCAGTAGCACGCGCGCCCGCGCATGCGCAGTAGCCACCGCGCCCGCGCATGCGCAGTAGCCACCGCGCCCGCGCATGCGCCGTAGCCACCGCGCCCGCGCATGCGCAGTACACCCCGCGCCCGCGCATGCGCAGTAGCCACCGCGCCCGCGCATGCGCCGTAGCCCCCGCGCCCGCGCATGCGCAGTAGCCCCCGCGCCCGCGCATGCGTAGTAGCACCCGCGCCCGCGCATGCGCCGTAGCCACCGCGCCCGCGCATGCGCCGTAGACCCCGCGCATGCGCAGTAGCACCCGCGCCCGCGCATGCGCAGTAGCCACCGCGCCCGCGCATGCGCCGTAGCCACCGCGCCCGCGCATGCGCCGTAGCCACCGCGCCCGCGCATGCGCAGTACACCCCACGCCCGCGCATGCGCAGTAGCCACCGCGCCCCCGCATGCGCAGTAGCCACCGCGCCCCCGCATGCGCAGTAGCCCCCGCGCCCCCGCATGCGCAGTAGCCCCCGCGCCCGCGCATGTGCCGTAGCCACCGCGCCCGCGCATGCGCCGTAGCGCCCGCGCCCGCGCATGCGCAGTAGCCCCCGCGCCCGCGCATGCGTAGTAGCCACCGCGCCCGAGCATGCGCAGTACACCCCGCGCCCGCGCATGCGCAGTAGCCACCGCGCCCGCGCATGCGCCGTAGCCCCCGCGCCCGCGCATGCGCAGTAGCCCCCGCGCCCGCGCATGCGCAGTAGCACCCGCGCCCGCGCATGCGCCGTAGCCACCGCGCCCGCGCATGCGCCGTAGACCCCGCGCATGCGCAGTAGCACGCGCGCCCGCGCATGCGCAGTAGCCACCGCGCTGGCGCATGCGCAGTAGCCACCGCGCCCGCGCATGCGCCGTAGCCACCGCGCCCGCGCATGCGCAGTACACCCCGCGCCCGCGCATGCGCAGTAGCCACCGCGCCCGCGCATGCGCCGTAGCCACCGCGCCCGCGCATGCGCAGTAGCCCCCGCGCCCGCGCATGCGTAGTAGCACCCGCGCCCGCGCATGCCCCGTAGCCACCGCGCCCGCGCATGCACCGTAGACCCCGCGCATGCGCAGTAGCACCCGCGCCCGCGCATGCGCAGTAGCCACCGCGCCCGCGCATGCGCCGTAGCCACCGCGCCCGCGCATGCGCCGTAGCCACCGCGCCCGCGCATGCGCAGTACACCCCACGCCCGCGCATGCGCAGTAGCCACCGCGCCCCCGCATGCGCAGTAGCCACCGCGCCCCCGCATGCGCAGTAGCCCCCGCGCCCGCGCATGTGCCGTAGCCACCGCGCCCGCGCATGCGCAGTAGCCACCGCGCCCGCGCATGCGCGGTAGCCACCGCGCCCGTGCGGGCGTGCCGAGTGGGGGCTCCGCGCAGAGGGGCAGCGCGCCCGCGCATGATGCGCAGAGGTTTCTTTCGGACCTGGGCTGCATTTCCATCCCCCGCTCTGGGAGTCACCCGGTGCGTTAGGAGCGAGCCGATCCCGCTCCCTGAGACACAAGGGCTTGCTCGAGGAGACTGTTCCTGTTCCTCTCTTCCAGCCACTCTGCTCTCCCCAAAACACCCATTTCCTCGGAGCTCCTCTGCAACTGCATTTCCATGGACCCAGGGCTCCAGAAGCTGCAGAGTCGTGCAATGGGGTTTTTTTGGGAAGGGACCTTAAGCTCTTGCACTTCCACCTCTGTCATGAGAATCTCAGGGCTCTAAGACTCACAGAACCATTTGGGCTTGGAAGGACCTTCAAGCTCATCCAGTGCCAGCGCTGCCACGGGCAGGGACACCTCCCACTGTCCCGGGCTGCTCCCAGCCCCAGTGTGCAGCCTGGCCTGGAACATTCCAGGGCATCCAGGGGCAAATCCCCCTCTCTGGGCAGACAGAAGGAGCTAAACCTGGCTATTCCTGAGGGAGTGATGGCAGCACAGCCGAGTCCTGCATCCCTGATTCCCACGGGGAATCTCCATGTCCTTCCTGCTATGGGATCCAGGAGTTGCAGTAGGATTTTTGTGTTTGGTGCTGCATTCCCAGCATGGGCAGAAGCTGTCACGCTCGGAAACACAGCCAGTGTGACAAGGTTTTGCTCCCTTTCTGCTTTGTTTTTGCTGTGTTTTGTTTCTCTCGACAGCTGGCTTAGAACTTGTGTGTTGCTGTTTAGACATCAAGCTTTGGGGCTGAGGTTTTTTTATTCCCAAGTGCTTGCTGGCAGTAAAAATACACTTCACATCTGCAGTGTGTGCACGTGGCTTGGGCTGTGGATTCACACTTCTGGGGCAAAAAGAAGTCCCTTCACACCTGTGCTGCTGGTGGTGTCCCCTGTGAGAAGTTTGGTGGCTCGTTTGTGGCTCTCTCAGTTGTTCCCTTTCACAGAGCTCGGCATTTCTCCCCTTTTCAGTTTCATCCTGCAGAGCTTCGTTCCTGCTGCCGCAGCGTGTTCTGAACCCTCCGCTCGCAGCCTGGGGGTGCCTTTTGTGCTGCTCCTCCGTGGGGCTGCCTTGAGAGCGGAATCAAGGTTGGAAAAGACCTCGGAGATCACTGAGTGCAACCAGCACCAGCACGGCCGGCGCTGACCACGTCCGTCCATGCCACAGCCACAGGTGTTGGAGCACTCCCAGGGGTGGGCACTCCAAACCTCCCTGGGCAGCTGTGCCAAGGCCTGAGCGCCCTTTCCATGGAGGAATTTCCCCAATATCCACCCTGAGCCTCCCCTGGCCCAGCCTGAGGCCGTTCCCTCTCCTCCTGTCCCTGTTCCCTGCGAGCAGAGCCCGACCCCCCCGGCTGCTCCCTCCTGTCAGGGACTTGTCCAGAGCCACAAGGTCCCCCCTGAGCCTCCTTTGCTCCGGGCTGTGCCCCTTTCCCAGCTCTCTCAGGAACTCTCCAGCCCCTTGCCAGCTCCGTTCCCTTGCCTGGACTCGCTCCAGCCCCTCCGTGTCCCTCTTGTCCCAGAGGTGCTGCCAGCACTGCAGGTGCCCCAGCAGTGCCAGCACAGGGACGGGCCCAGCGCCCCGCGCATGCGCAGTGGGGGGTGAGGGGGGCCCAGTTCTCCCGCGCATGCGCAGTGGTGTGGGGGTAGGGCCAGCGCGCCCGCGCATGCGTAGTAGCACCCGCGCCCCCGCATGCGCCGTAGCCACCGCGCCCGCGCATGCGCCGTAGACCCCGCGCATGCGCAGTAGCACCCGCGCCCGCGCATGCGCCGTAGCCCCCGCGCCCGCGCATGCGCAGTAGCCCCCGCGCCCGCGCATGCGTAGTAGCCACCGCGCCCGCGCATGCGCAGTACACCCCGCGCCCGCGCATGCGCAGTAGCCACCGCGCCCGCGCATGCGCCGTAGCCCCCGCGCCCGCGCATGCGCAGTAGTCCCCGCGCCCGCGCATGCGCAGTAGCACCCGCGCCCGCGCATGCGCCGTAGCCACCGCGCCCGCGCATGCGCCGTAGACCCCGCGCATGCGCAGTAGCACGCGCGCCCGCGCATGCGCAGTAGCCACCGCGCCCGCGCATGCGCAGTAGCCACCGCGCCCGCGCATGCGCCGTAGCCACCGCGCCCGCGCATGCGCAGTAGCACCCGCGCCCGCGCATGCGCAGTAGCCACCGCGCCCGCGCATGCGCCGTAGCCCCCGCGCCCGCGCATGCGCAGTAGCCCCCGCGCCCGCGCATGCGTAGTAGCACCCGCGCCCGCGCATGCGCCGTAGCCACCGCGCCCGCGCATGCGCCGTAGACCCCGCGCATGCGCAGTAGCACCCGCGCCCGCGCATGCGCAGTAGCCACCGCGCCCGCGCATGCGCCGTAGCCACCGCGCCCGCGCATGCGCCGTAGCCACCGCGCCCGCGCATGCGCAGTAGCCACCGCGCCCGAGCATGCCCCGTAGCCACCGCGCCCGCGCATGCGCCGTAGCCACCGAGCCCGCGCATGCGCAGTACACCCCGCGCCCGCGCATGCGCAGTAGCCACCGCGCCCGCGCATGCGCCGTAGCCCCCGCGCCCGCGCATGCGCAGTAGCCACAGCGCCCGGGCATGCGCAGTAGCCACCGCGCCCGCGCATGCGCCGTAGACCCCGCGCCCGCGCATGCGCAGTAGCCACCGCGCCCGCGCATGCGCCGTAGACCCCGCGCCCGCGCATGCGCAGTAGCCACCGCGACCGCGCATGCGTAGTAGCACCCGATCCCGCGCATGCGCCGTAGCCACCGCGCCCGCGCATGCGCCGTAGCCACGGCGCCCGCGCATGCGCCGTAGCCCCCGCGCCCGCGCATGCGCAGTAGCCACCGGGCCCGCGCATGCGCAGTATCCCCCGCGCCCGCGCAAGCGCCGTAACCCCCGCGCCCGCGCATGCGCCGGACCAGCCGCGCCCGCGCATGCGCAGTAGCCCCCGCGCCCGCGCATGCGCCGTAGACCCCGCGCCCGCGCATGCGCCGTAGCCACCGCGCCCACGCCCGAGCATGCGCCGTAGCCCCCGCGCCCGCGCATGCGCCGTAGCCACCGCGCCCGCGCATGCGCCGTAGCCCCCGCGCCCGCGCATGCGCAGTAGCCACTTCGCCCGCGCATGCGCCGTAGCCACCGCGCCCGCGCATGCGCAGTAGCCCACACCCTCGCGCATGCGCAGTAGCCACCGCGCCCGCGCATGCGCCGCAGCCACCGCGCCCGCGCATGCGCCGTAGCCCCCGCGCCCGCGCATGCGCAGTAGCCACCGCGCCCGCGCATGCGTAGTAGCACCCGATCCCGCGCATGCGCCGTAGCCCCCGCGCCCGCGCATGCGCCGTAGCCACCGCGCCCGCGCATGCGCAGTAGCCCCCGCGCCCGCGCATGCGCAGTAGCACCCGCGCCCGCGCATGCGCCGTAGCCACCGCGCCCGCGCATGCGCCGTAGACCCCGCGCATGCGCAGTAGCACGCGCGCCCGCGCATGCGCAGTAGCCACCGCGCTGGCGCATGCGCAGTAGCCACCGCGCCCGCGCATGCGCCGTAGCCACCGCGCCCGCGCATGCGCAGTACACCCCGCGCCCGCGCATTCGCAGTAGCCACCGCGCCCGCGCATGCGCCGTAGCCACCGCGCCCGCGCATGCGTAGTAGCACCCGCGCCCGCGCATGCGCCGTAGCCACCGCGCCCGCGCATGCGCCGTAGACCCCGCGCATGCGCAGTAGCACCCGCGCCCGCGCATGCGCAGTAGCCACCGCGCCCGCGCATGCGCCGTAGCCACCGCGCCCGCGCATGCGCCGTAGCCACCGCGCCCGCGCATGCGCAGTACACCCCACGCCCGCGCATGCGCAGTAGCCACCGCGCCCCCGCATGCGCAGTAGCCACCGCGCCCCCGCATGCGCAGTAGCCCCCGCGCCCGCGCATGCGCAGTAGCCCCCGCGCCCGCGCATGTGCCGTAGCCACCGCGCCCGCGCATGCGCAGTAGCCACCGCGCCCGCGCATGCGCAGTAGCCACCGCGCCCGTGCGGGCGTGCCGAGTGGGGGCTCCGCGCAGAGGGGCAGCGCGCCCGCGCATGATGCGCAGAGGTTTCTTTCGGACCTGGGCTGCATTTCCATCCCCCGCTCTGGGAGTCACCCGGTGCGTTAGGAGCGAGCCGATCCCGCTCCCTGAGACACAAGGGCTTGCTCGAGGAGACTGTTCCTGTTCCTCTCTTCCAGCCACTCTGCTCTCCCCAAAACACCCATTTCCTCGGAGCTCCTCTGCAACTGCATTTCCATGGACCCAGGGCTCCAGAAGCTGCAGAGTCGTGCAATGGGGTTTTTTTGGGAAGGGACCTTAAGCTCTTGCACTTCCACCTCTGTCATGAGAATCTCAGGGCTCTAAGACTCACAGAACCATTTGGGCTTGGAAGGACCTTCAAGCTCATCCAGTGCCAGCGCTGCCACGGGCAGGGACACCTCCCACTGTCCCGGGCTGCTCCCAGCCCCAGTGTGCAGCCTGGCCTGGAACATTCCAGGGCATCCAGGGGCAAATCCCCCTCTCTGGGCAGACAGAAGGAGCTAAACCTGGCTATTCCTGAGGGAGTGATGGCAGCACAGCCGAGTCCTGCATCCCTGATTCCCACGGGGAATCTCCATGTCCTTCCTGCTATGGGATCCAGGAGTTGCAGTAGGATTTTTGTGTTTGGTGCTGCATTCCCAGCATGGCAGAAGCTGTCACGCTCGGAAACACAGCCAGTGTGACAAGGTTTTGCTCCCTTTCTGCTTTGTTTTTGCTGTGTTTTGTTTCTCTCGACAGCTGGCTTAGAACTTGTGTGTTGCTGTTTAGACATCAAGCTTTGGGGCTGAGGTTTTTTTATTCCCAAGTGCTTGCTGGCAGTAAAAATACACTTCACATCTGCAGTGTGTGCACGTGGCTTGGGCTGTGGATTCACACTTCTGGGGCAAAAAGAAGTCCCTTCACACCTGTGCTGCTGGTGGTGTCCCCTGTGAGAAGTTTGGTGGCTCGTTTGTGGCTCTCTCAGTTGTTCCCTTTCACAGAGCTCGGCATTTCTCCCCTTTTCAGTTTCATCCTGCAGAGCTTCGTTCCTGCTGCCGCAGCGTGTTCTGAACCCTCCGCTCGCAGCCTGGGGGTGCCTTTTGTGCTGCTCCTCCGTGGGGCTGCCTTGAGAGCGGAATCAAGGTTGGAAAAGACCTCGGAGATCACTGAGTGCAACCAGCACCAGCACGGCCGGCGCTGACCACGTCCGCCCATGCCACAGCCACAGGTGTTGGAGCACTCCCAGGGGTGGGCACTCCAAACCTCCCTGGGCAGCTGTGCCAAGGCCTGAGCGCCCTTTCCATGGAGGAATTTCCCCAATATCCACCCTGAGCCTCCCCTGGCCCAGCCTGAGGCCGTTCCCTCTCCTCCTGTCCCTGTTCCCTGCGAGCAGAGCCCGACCCCCCCGGCTGCTCCCTCCTGTCAGGGACTTGTCCAGAGCCACAAGGTCCCCCCTGAGCCTCCTTTGCTCCGGGCTGTGCCCCTTTCCCAGCTCTCTCAGGAACTCTCCAACCCCTTGCCAGCTCCGTTCCCTTGCCTGGACTGGCTCCAGCCCCTCCGTGTCCCTCTTGTCCCAGAGGTGCTGCCAGCACTGCAGGTGCCCCAGCAGTGCCAGCACAGGGACGGGCCCAGCGCCCCGCGCATGCGCAGTGGGGGGTGAGGGGGGCCCAGTTCTCCCGCGCATGCGCAGTGGTGTGGGGGTAGGGCCAGCGCGTCCGCGCATGCGTAGTAGCACCCGCGCCCGCGCATTCGCAGTAGCCACCGCGCCCGCGCATGCGCCGTAGCCCCCGCGCCCGCGCATGCGCAGTAGCCCCCGCGCCCGCGCATGCGTAGTAGCACCCGCGCCCGCGCATGCGCCGTAGCCACCGCGCCCGCGCATGCGCCGTAGACCCCGCGCATGCGCAGTAGCACCCGCGCCCGCGCATGCGCAGTAGCCACCGCGCCCGCGCATGCGCCGTAGCCACCGCGCCCGCGCATGCGCAGTAGCCACCGCGCCCCCGCATGCGCAGTAGCCACCGCGCCCCCGCATGCGCAGTAGCCCCCGCGCCCGCGCATGCGCCGTAGCACCCGCGCCCGCGCATGCGCAGTAGCCCCCGCGCCCGCGCATGCGTAGTAGCACCCGCGCCCGCGCATGCGCCGTAGCCACCGCGCCCGCGCATGCGCCGTAGACCCCGCGCATGCGCAGTAGCACCCGCGCCCGCGCATGCGCAGTAGCCACCGCGCCCGCGCATGCGCCGTAGCCACCGCGCCCGCGCATGCGCCGTAGACCCCGCGCCCGCGCATGCGCAGTACACCCCACGCCCGCGCATGCGCAGTAGCCACCGCGCCCCCGCATGCGCAGTAGCCACCGCGCCCCCGCATGCGCAGTAGCCCCCGCGCCCGCGCATGCGCAGTAGCCCCCGCGCCCGCGCATGTGCCGTAGCCACCGCGCCCGCGCATGCGCAGTAGCCACCGCGCCCGCGCATGCGCAGTAGCCACCGCGCCCGTGCGGGCGTGCCGAGTGGGGGCTCCGCGCAGAGGGGCAGCGCGCCCGCGCATGATGCGCAGAGGTTTCTTTCGGACCTGGGCTGCATTTCCATCCCCCGCTCTGGGAGTCACCCGGTGCGTTAGGAGCGAGCCGATCCCGCTCCCTGAGACACAAGGGCTTGCTCGAGGAGACTGTTCCTGTTCCTCTCTTCCAGCCACTCTGCTCTCCCCAAAACACCCATTTCCTCGGAGCTCCTCTGCAACTGCATTTCCATGGACCCAGGGCTCCAGAAGCTGCAGAGTCGTGCAATGGGGTTTTTTTGGGAAGGGACCTTAAGCTCTTGCACTTCCACCTCTGTCATGAGAATCTCAGGGCTCTAAGACTCACAGAACCATTTGGGCTTGGAAGGACCTTCAAGCTCATCCAGTGCCAGCGCTGCCACGGGCAGGGACACCTCCCACTGTCCCGGGCTGCTCCCAGCCCCAGTGTGCAGCCTGGCCTGGAACATTCCAGGGCATCCAGGGGCAAATCCCCCTCTCTGGGCAGACAGAAGGAGCTAAACCTGGCTATTCCTGAGGGAGTGATGGCAGCACAGCCGAGTCCTGCATCCCTGATTCCCACGGGGAATCTCCATGTCCTTCCTGCTATGGGATCCAGGAGTTGCAGTAGGATTTTTGTGTTTGGTGCTGCATTCCCAGCATAGGCAGAAGCTGTCACGCTCGGAAACACAGCCAGTGTGACAAGGTTTTGCTCCCTTTCTGCTTTGTTTTTGCTGTGTTTTGTTTCTCTCGACAGCTGGCTTAGAACTTGTGTGTTGCTGTTTAGACATCAAGCTTTGGGGCTGAGGTTTTTTTATTCCCAAGTGCTTGCTGGCAGTAAAAATACACTTCACATCTGCAGTGTGTGCACGTGGCTTGGGCTGTGGATTCACACTTCTGGGGCAAAAAGAAGTCCCTTCACACCTGTGCTGCTGGTGGTGTCCCCTGTGAGAAGTTTGGTGGCTCGTTTGTGGCTCTCTCAGTTGTTCCCTTTCACAGAGCTCGGCATTTCTCCCCTTTTCAGTTTCATCCTGCAGAGCTTCGTTCCTGCTGCCGCAGCGTGTTCTGAACCCTCCGCTCGCAGCCTGGGGGTGCCTTTTGTGCTGCTCCTCCGTGGGGCTGCCTTGAGAGCGGAATCAAGGTTGGAAAAGACCTCGGAGATCACTGAGTGCAACCAGCACCAGCACGGCCGGCGCTGACCACGTCCGCCCATGCCACAGCCACAGGTGTTGGAGCACTCCCAGGGGTGGGCACTCCAAACCTCCCTGGGCAGCTGTGCCAAGGCCTGAGCGCCCTTTCCATGGAGGAATTTCCCCAATATCCACCCTGAGCCTCCCCTGGCCCAGCCTGAGGCCGTTCCCTCTCCTCCTGTCCCTGTTCCCTGCGAGCAGAGCCCGACCCCCCCGGCTGCTCCCTCCTGTCAGGGACTTGTCCAGAGCCACAAGGTCCCCCCTGAGCCTCCTTTGCTCCGGGCTGTGCCCCTTTCCCAGCTCTCTCAGGAACTCTCCAGCCCCTTGCCAGCTCCGTTCCCTTGCCTGGACTCGCTCCAGCCCCTCCGTGTCCCTCTTGTCCCAGAGGTGCTGCCAGCACTGCAGGTGCCCCAGCAGTGCCAGCACAGGGACGGGCCCAGCGCCCCGCGCATGCGCAGTGGGGGGTGAGGGGGGCCCAGTTCTCCCGCGCATGCGCAGTGGTGTGGGGGTAGGGCCAGCGCGTCCGCGCATGCGTAGTAGCACCCGCGCCCCCGCATGCGCAGTAGCCACCGCGCCCGCGCATGCGCCGTAGCACCCGCGCCCGCGCATGCGCAGTAGCCCCCGCGCCCGCGCATGCGTAGTAGCACCCGCGCCCGCGCATGCGCCGTAGCCACCGCGCCCGCGCATGCGCCGTAGACCCCGCGCATGCGCAGTAGCACCCGCGCCCGCGCATGCGCAGTAGCCACCGCGCCCGCGCATGCGCAGTAGCCCCCGCGCCCGCGCATGCGTAGTAGCCACCGCGCCCGAGCATGCGCAGTACACCCCGCGCCCGCGCATGCGCAGTAGCCACCGCGCCCGCGCATGCGCCGTAGACCCCGCGCCCGCGCATGCGCAGTAGCCCCCGCGCCCGCGCATGCGCAGTAGCACCCGCGCCCGCGCATGCGCCGTAGCCACCGCGCCCGCGCATGCGCCGTAGACCCCGCGCATGCGCAGTAGCACGCGCGCCCGCGCATGCGCAGTAGCCACCGCGCTGGCGCATGCGCAGTAGCCACCGCGCCCGCGCATGCGCCGTAGCCACCGCGCCCGCGCATGCGCAGTACACCCCGCGCCCGCGCATGCGCAGTAGCCACCGCGCCCGCGCATGCGCCGTAGCCCCCGCGCCCGCGCATGCGCAGTAGCCCCCGCGCCCGCGCATGCGTAGTAGCACCCGCGCCCGCGCATGCGCCGTAGCCACCGCGCCCGCGCATGCGCCGTAGACCCCGCGCATGCGCAGTAGCCCCCGCGCCCGCGCATGCGCAGTAGCCACCGCGCCCGCGCATGCGCCGTAGCCACCGCGCCCGCGCATGCGCCGTAGCCACCGCGCCCGCGCATGCGCAGTACACCCCACGCCCGCGCATGCGCAGTAGCCACCGCGCCCCCGCATGCGCAGTAGCCACCGCGCCCCCGCATGCGCAGTAGCCCCCGCGCCCGCGCATGCGCAGTAGCCCCCGCGCCCGCGCATGTGCCGTAGCCACCGCGCCCGCGCATGCGCAGTAGCCACCGCGCCCGCGCATGCGCGGTAGCCACCGCGCCCGTGCGGGCGTGCCGAGTGGGGGCTCCGCGCAGAGGGGCAGCGCGCCCGCGCATGATGCGCAGAGGTTTCTTTCGGACCTGGGCTGCATTTCCATCCCCCGCTCTGGGAGTCACCCGGTGCGTTAGGAGCGAGCCGATCCCGCTCCCTGAGACACAAGGGCTTGCTCGAGGAGACTGTTCCTGTTCCTCTCTTCCAGCCACTCTGCTCTCCCCAAAACACCCATTTCCTCGGAGCTCCTCTGCAACTGCATTTCCATGGACCCAGGGCTCCAGAAGCTGCAGAGTCGTGCAATGGGGTTTTTTTGGGAAGGGACCTTAAGCTCTTGCACTTCCACCTCTGTCATGAGAATCTCAGGGCTCTAAGACTCACAGAACCATTTGGGCTTGGAAGGACCTTCAAGCTCATCCAGTGCCAGCGCTGCCACGGGCAGGGACACCTCCCACTGTCCCGGGCTGCTCCCAGCCCCAGTGTGCAGCCTGGCCTGGAACATTCCAGGGCATCCAGGGGCAAATCCCCCTCTCTGGGCAGACAGAAGGAGCTAAACCTGGCTATTCCTGAGGGAGTGATGGCAGCACAGCCGAGTCCTGCATCCCTGATTCCCACGGGGAATCTCCATGTCCTTCCTGCTATGGGATCCAGGAGTTGCAGTAGGATTTTTGTGTTTGGTGCTGCATTCCCAGCATGGGCAGAAGCTGTCACGCTCGGAAACACAGCCAGTGTGACAAGGTTTTGCTCCCTTTCTGCTTTGTTTTTGCTGTGTTTTGTTTCTCTCGACAGCTGGCTTAGAACTTGTGTGTTGCTGTTTAGACATCAAGCTTTGGGGCTGAGGTTTTTTTATTCCCAAGTGCTTGCTGGCAGTAAAAATACACTTCACATCTGCAGTGTGTGCACGTGGCTTGGGCTGTGGATTCACACTTCTGGGGCAAAAAGAAGTCCCTTCACACCTGTGCTGCTGGTGGTGTCCCCTGTGAGAAGTTTGGTGGCTCGTTTGTGGCTCTCTCAGTTGTTCCCTTTCACAGAGCTCGGCATTTCTCCCCTTTTCAGTTTCATCCTGCAGAGCTTCGTTCCTGCTGCCGCAGCGTGTTCTGAACCCTCCGCTCGCAGCCTGGGGGTGCCTTTTGTGCTGCTCCTCCGTGGGGCTGCCTTGAGAGCGGAATCAAGGTTGGAAAAGACCTCGGAGATCACTGAGTGCAACCAGCACCAGCACGGCCGGCGCTGACCACGTCCGCCCATGCCACAGCCACAGGTGTTGGAGCACTCCCAGGGGTGGGCACTCCAAACCTCCCTGGGCAGCTGTGCCAAGGCCTGAGCGCCCTTTCCATGGAGGAATTTCCCCAATATCCACCCTGAGCCTCCCCTGGCCCAGCCTGAGGCCGTTCCCTCTCCTCCTGTCCCTGTTCCCTGCGAGCAGAGCCCGACCCCCCCGGCTGCTCCCTCCTGTCAGGGACTTGTCCAGAGCCACAAGGTCCCCCCTGAGCCTCCTTTGCTCCGGGCTGTGCCCCTTTCCCAGCTCTCTCAGGAACTCTCCAACCCCTTGCCAGCTCCGTTCCCTTGCCTGGACTGGCTCCAGCCCCTCCGTGTCCCTCTTGTCCCAGAGGTGCTGCCAGCACTGCAGGTGCCCCAGCAGTGCCAGCACAGGGACGGGCCCAGCGCCCCGCGCATGCGCAGTGGGGGGTGAGGGGGGCCCAGTTCTCCCGCGCATGCGCAGTAGCCACCGCGCCCGCGCATGCGCCGTAGCCACCGCGCCCGCGCATGCGCAGTAGCCACCGCGCCCGAGCATGCCCCGTAGCCACCGCGCCCGCGCATGCGCAGTAGCCACCGCGCCCGCGCATGCGCCGTAGCCCCCGCGCCCGCGCATGCGCAGTAGCCCCCGCGCCCGCGCATGCGTAGTAGCCACCGCGCCCGCGCATGCGCAGTAGCCACCGCGCCCGCGCATGCGCAGTAGCCACCGCGCCCGCGCATGCGCCGTAGCCCCCGCGCCCGCGCATGCGCAGTAGCCCCCGCGCCCGCGCATGCGCAGTAGCACCCGCGCCCGCGCATGCGCCGTAGCCACCGCGCCCGCGCATGCGCCGTAGACCCCGCGCATGCGCAGTAGCACGCGCGCCCGCGCATGCGCAGTAGCCACCGCGCCCGCGCATGCGCAGTAGCCACCGCGCCCGCGCATGCGCCGTAGCCACCGCGCCCGCGCATGCGCAGTACACCCCGCGCCCGCGCATGCGCAGTAGCCACCGCGCCCGCGCATGCGCCGTAGCCCCCGCGCCCGCGCATGCGCAGTAGCCCCCGCGCCCGCGCATGCGTAGTAGCACCCGCGCCCGCGCATGCGCCGTAGCCACCGCGCCCGCGCATGCGCCGTAGACCCCGCGCATGCGCAGTAGCACCCGCGCCCGCGCATGCGCAGTAGCCACCGCGCCCGCGCATGCGCCGTAGCCACCGCGCCCGCGCATGCGCCGTAGCCACCGCGCCCGCGCATGCGCAGTACACCCCACGCCCGCGCATGCGCAGTAGCCACCGCGCCCCCGCATGCGCAGTAGCCACCGCGCCCCCGCATGCGCAGTAGCCCCCGCGCCCGCGCATGCGCAGTAGCCCCCGCGCCCGCGCATGTGCCGTAGCCACCGCGCCCGCGCATGCGCCGTAGCGCCCGCGCCCGCGCATGCGCAGTAGCCCCCGCGCCCGCGCATGCGTAGTAGCCCCCGCGCCCGAGCATGCGCAGTACACCCCGCGCCCGCGCATGCGCAGTAGCCACCGCGCCCGCGCATGCGCCGTAGCCCCCGCGCCCGCGCATGCGCAGTAGCCCCCGCGCCCGCGCATGCGCAGTAGCACCCGCGCCCGCGCATGCGCCGTAGCCACCGCGCCCGCGCATGCGCCGTAGACCCCGCGCATGCGCAGTAGCACGCGCGCCCGCGCATGCGCAGTAGCCACCGCGCTGGCGCATGCGCAGTAGCCACCGCGCCCGCGCATGCGCCGTAGCCACCGCGCCCGCGCATGCGCTGTACACCCCGCGACCACGCATGCGCAGTAGCCACCGCGCCCGCGCATGCGCCGTAGCCCCCGCGCCCGCGCATGCGCAGTAGCCCCCGCGCCCGCGCATGCGTAGTAGCACCCGCGCCCGCGCATGCGCCGTAGCCACCGCGCCCGCGCATGCGCCGTAGACCCCGCGCATGCGCAGTAGCACCCGCGCCCGCGCATGCGCAGTAGCCACCGCGCCCGCGCATGCGCCGTAGCCACCGCGCCCGCGCATGCGCCGTAGCCACCGCGCCCGCGCATGCGCAGTAGCCCCCGCGCCCGCGCATGTGCCGTAGCCACCGCGCCCGCGCATGCGCAGTAGCCACCGCGCCCGCGCATGCGCAGTAGCCACCGCGCCCGTGCGGGCGTGCCGAGTGGGGGCTCCGCGCAGAGGGGCAGCGCGCCCGCGCATGATGCGCAGAGGTTTCTTTCGGACCTGGGCTGCATTTCCATCCCCCGCTCTGGGAGTCACCCGGTGCGTTAGGAGCGAGCCGATCCCGCTCCCTGAGACACAAGGGCTTGCTCGAGGAGACTGTTCCTGTTCCTCTCTTCCAGCCACTCTGCTCTCCCCAAAACACCCATTTCCTCGGAGCTCCTCTGCAACTGCATTTCCATGGACCCAGGGCTCCAGAAGCTGCAGAGTCGTGCAATGGGGTTTTTTTGGGAAGGGACCTTAAGCTCTTGCACTTCCACCTCTGTCATGAGAATCTCAGGGCTCTAAGACTCACAGAACCATTTGGGCTTGGAAGGACCTTCAAGCTCATCCAGTGCCAGCGCTGCCACGGGCAGGGACACCTCCCACTGTCCCGGGCTGCTCCCAGCCCCAGTGTGCAGCCTGGCCTGGAACATTCCAGGGCATCCAGGGGCAAATCCCCCTCTCTGGGCAGACAGAAGGAGCTAAACCTGGCTATTCCTGAGGGAGTGATGGCAGCACAGCCGAGTCCTGCATCCCTGATTCCCACGGGGAATCTCCATGTCCTTCCTGCTATGGGATCCAGGAGTTGCAGTAGGATTTTTGTGTTTGGTGCTGCATTCCCAGCATGGCAGAAGCTGTCACGCTCGGAAACACAGCCAGTGTGACAAGGTTTTGCTCCCTTTCTGCTTTGTTTTTGCTGTGTTTTGTTTCTCTCGACAGCTGGCTTAGAACTTGTGTGTTGCTGTTTAGACATCAAGCTTTGGGGCTGAGGTTTTTTTATTCCCAAGTGCTTGCTGGCAGTAAAAATACACTTCACATCTGCAGTGTGTGCACGTGGCTTGGGCTGTGGATTCACACTTCTGGGGCAAAAAGAAGTCCCTTCACACCTGTGCTGCTGGTGGTGTCCCCTGTGAGAAGTTTGGTGGCTCGTTTGTGGCTCTCTCAGTTGTTCCCTTTCACAGAGCTCGGCATTTCTCCCCTTTTCAGTTTCATCCTGCAGAGCTTCGTTCCTGCTGCCGCAGCGTGTTCTGAACCCTCCGCTCGCAGCCTGGGGGTGCCTTTTGTGCTGCTCCTCCGTGGGGCTGCCTTGAGAGCGGAATCAAGGTTGGAAAAGACCTCGGAGATCACTGAGTGCAACCAGCACCAGCACGGCCGGCGCTGACCACGTCCGCCCATGCCACAGCCACAGGTGTTGGAGCACTCCCAGGGGTGGGCACTCCAAACCTCCCTGGGCAGCTGTGCCAAGGCCTGAGCGCCCTTTCCATGGAGGAATTTCCCCAATATCCACCCTGAGCCTCCCCTGGCCCAGCCTGAGGCCGTTCCCTCTCCTCCTGTCCCTGTTCCCTGCGAGCAGAGCCCGACCCCCCCGGCTGCTCCCTCCTGTCAGGGACTTGTCCAGAGCCACAAGGTCCCCCCTGAGCCTCCTTTGCTGCAGGGCTGTGCCCCTTTCCCAGCTCTCTCAGGAACTCTCCAGCCCCTTGCCAGCTCCGTTCCCTTGCCTGGACTCGCTCCAGCCCCTCCGTGTCCCTCTTGTCCCAGAGGTGCTGCCAGCACTGCAGGTGCCCCAGCAGTGCCAGCACAGGGACGGGCCCAGCGCCCCGCGCATGCGCAGTGGGGGGTGAGGGGGGCCCAGTTCTCCCGCGCATGCGCAGTAGCCACCGCGCCCGCGCATGCGCCGTAGCCACCGCGCCCGCGCATGCGCAGTAGCCATCGCGCCCGAGCATGCCCCGTAGCCACCGCGCCCGCGCATGCGCAGTAGCCACCGCGCCCGCGCATGCGCCGTAGCCCCCGCGCCCGCGCATGCGCAGTAGCCCCCGCGCCCGCGCATGCGTAGTAGCCACCGCGCCCGCGCATGCGCAGTACACCCCGCGCCCGCGCATGCGCAGTAGCCACCGCGCCCGCGCATGCGCCGTAGCCCCCGCGCCCGCGCATGCGCAGTAGTCCCCGCGCCCGCGCATGCGCAGTAGCACCCGCGCCCGCGCATGCGCCGTAGCCACCGCGCCCGCGCATGCGCCGTAGACCCCGCGCATGCGCAGTAGCACGCGCGCCCGCGCATGCGCAGTAGCCACCGCGCCCGCGCATGCGCAGTAGCCACCGCGCCCGCGCATGCGCCGTAGCCACCGAGCCCGCGCATGCGCAGTACACCCCGCGCCCGCGCATGCGCAGTAGCCACCGCGCCCGCGCATGCGCCGTAGCCCCCGCGCCCGCGCATGCGCAGTAGCCCCCGCGCCCGCGCATGCGTAGTAGCACCCGCGCCCGCGCATGCGCCGTAGCCACCGCGCCCGCGCATGCGCCGTAGACCCCGCGCATGCGCAGTAGCACCCGCGCCCGCGCATGCGCAGTAGCCACCGCGCCCGCGCATGCGCCGTAGCCACCGCGCCCGCGCATGCGCCGTAGCCACCGCGCCCGCGCATGCGCAGTACACCCCACGCCCGCGCATGCGCAGTAGCCACCGCGCCCCCGCATGCGCAGTAGCCACCGCGCCCGCGCATGTGCCGTAGCCACCGCGCCCGCGCATGCGCCGTAGCGCCCGCGCCCGCGCATGCGCAGTAGCCCCCGCGCCCGCGCATGCGTAGTAGCCACCGCGCCCGAGCATGCGCAGTACACCCCGCGCTGGCGCATGCGCAGTAGCCACCGCGCCCGCGCATGCGCCGTAGCCCCCGCGCCCGCGCATGCGCCGTAGCCACCGCGCCCGCGCATGCGCAGTACACCCCACGCCCGCGCATGCGCAGTAGCCACCGCGCCCCCGCATGCGCAGTAGCCACCGCGCCCCCGCATGCGCAGTAGCCCCCGCGCCCGCGCATGCGCAGTAGCCCCCGCGCCCGCGCATGTGCCGTAGCCACCGCGCCCGCGCATGCGCAGTAGCCACCGCGCCCGCGCATGCGCAGTAGCCACCGCGCCCGTGCGGGCGTGCCGAGTGGGGGCTCCGCGCAGAGGGGCAGCGCGCCCGCGCATGATGCGCAGAGGTTTCTTTCGGACCTGGGCTGCATTTCCATCCCCCGCTCTGGGAGTCACCCGGTGCGTTAGGAGCGAGCCGATCCCGCTCCCTGAGACACAAGGGCTTGCTCGAGGAGACTGTTCCTGTTCCTCTCTTCCAGCCACTCTGCTCTCCCCAAAACACCCATTTCCTCGGAGCTCCTCTGCAACTGCATTTCCATGGACCCAGGGCTCCAGAAGCTGCAGAGTCGTGCAATGGGGTTTTTTTGGGAAGGGACCTTAAGCTCTTGCACTTCCACCTCTGTCATGAGAATCTCAGGGCTCTAAGACTCACAGAACCATTTGGGCTTGGAAGGACCTTCAAGCTCATCCAGTGCCAGCGCTGCCACGGGCAGGGACACCTCCCACTGTCCCGGGCTGCTCCCAGCCCCAGTGTGCAGCCTGGCCTGGAACATTCCAGGGCATCCAGGGGCAAATCCCCCTCTCTGGGCAGACAGAAGGAGCTAAACCTGGCTATTCCTGAGGGAGTGATGGCAGCACAGCCGAGTCCTGCATCCCTGATTCCCACGGGGAATCTCCATGTCCTTCCTGCTATGGGATCCAGGAGTTGCAGTAGGATTTTTGTGTTTGGTGCTGCATTCCCAGCATGGCAGAAGCTGTCACGCTCGGAAACACAGCCAGTGTGACAAGGTTTTGCTCCCTTTCTGCTTTGTTTTTGCTGTGTTTTGTTTCTCTCGACAGCTGGCTTAGAACTTGTGTGTTGCTGTTTAGACATCAAGCTTTGGGGCTGAGGTTTTTTTATTCCCAAGTGCTTGCTGGCAGTAAAAATACACTTCACATCTGCAGTGTGTGCACGTGGCTTGGGCTGTGGATTCACACTTCTGGGGCAAAAAGAAGTCCCTTCACACCTGTGCTGCTGGTGGTGTCCCCTGTGAGAAGTTTGGTGGCTCGTTTGTGGCTCTCTCAGTTGTTCCCTTTCACAGAGCTCGGCATTTCTCCCCTTTTCAGTTTCATCCTGCAGAGCTTCGTTCCTGCTGCCGCAGCGTGTTCTGAACCCTCCGCTCGCAGCCTGGGGGTGCCTTTTGTGCTGCTCCTCCGTGGGGCTGCCTTGAGAGCGGAATCAAGGTTGGAAAAGACCTCGGAGATCACTGAGTGCAACCAGCACCAGCACGGCCGGCGCTGACCACGTCCGCCCATGCCACAGCCACAGGTGTTGGAGCACTCCCAGGGGTGGGCACTCCAAACCTCCCTGGGCAGCTGTGCCAAGGCCTGAGCGCCCTTTCCATGGAGGAATTTCCCCAATATCCACCCTGAGCCTCCCCTGGCCCAGCCTGAGGCCGTTCCCTCTCCTCCTGTCCCTGTTCCCTGCGAGCAGAGCCCGACCCCCCCGGCTGCTCCCTCCTGTCAGGGACTTGTCCAGAGCCACAAGGTCCCCCCTGAGCCTCCTTTGCTGCAGGGCTGTGCCCCTTTCCCAGCTCTCTCAGGAACTCTCCAGCCCCTTGCCAGCTCCGTTCCCTTGCCTGGACTCGCTCCAGCCCCTCCGTGTCCCTCTTGTCCCAGAGGTGCTGCCAGCACTGCAGGTGCCCCAGCAGTGCCAGCACAGGGACGGGCCCAGCGCCCCGCGCATGCGCAGTGGGGGGTGAGGGGGGCCCAGTTCTCCCGCGCATGCGCAGTAGCCACCGCGCCCGCGCATGCGCCGTAGCCACCGCGCCCGCGCATGCGCAGTAGCCATCGCGCCCGAGCATGCCCCGTAGCCACCGCGCCCGCGCATGCGCAGTAGCCACCGCGCCCGCGCATGCGCCGTAGCCCCCGCGCCCGCGCATGCGCAGTAGCCCCCGCGCCCGCGCATGCGTAGTAGCCACCGCGCCCGCGCATGCGCAGTACACCCCGCGCCCGCGCATGCGCAGTAGCCACCGCGCCCGCGCATGCGCCGTAGCCCCCGCGCCCGCGCATGCGCAGTAGGCCCCGCGCCCGCGCATGCGCCGTAGCACCCGCGCCCGCGCATGCGCCGTAGACCCCGCGCATGCGCAGTAGCACGCGCGCCCGCGCATGCGCAGTAGCCACCGCGCCCGCGCATGCGCAGTAGCCACCGCGCCCGCGCATGCGCCGTAGCCACCGCGCCCGCGCATGCGCAGTACACCCCGCGCCCGCGCATGCGCAGTAGCCACCGCGCCCGCGCATGCGCCGTAGCCCCCGCGCCCGCGCATGCGCAGTAGCCCCCGCGCCCGCGCATGCGTAGTAGCACCCGCGCCCGCGCATGCGCCGTAGCCCCCGCGCCCGCGCATGCGCCGTAGACCCCGCGCATGCGCAGTAGCACCCGCGCCCGCGCATGCGCAGTAGCCACCGCGCCCGCGCATGCGCCGTAGCCACCGCGCCCGCGCATGCGCCGTAGCCACCGCGCCCGCGCATGCGCCGTAGCCACCGCGCCCGCGCATGCGCAGTACACCCCACGCCCGCGCATGCGCAGTAGCCACCGCGCCCCCGCATGCGCAGTAGCCACCGCGCCCCCGCATGCGCAGTAGCCCCCGCGCCCGCGCATGCGCAGTAGCCACCGCGCCCGCGCATGTGCCGTAGCCACCGCGCCCGCGCATGCGCCGTAGCGCCCGCGCCCGCGCATGCGCAGTAGCCCCCGCGCCCGCGCATGCGTAGTAGCCACCGCGCCCGAGCATGCGCAGTACACCCGCGCCCGCGCATGCGCAGTAGCCACCGCGCCCGCGCATGCGCAGTAGCACCCGCGCCCGAGCATGCGCCGTAGCCAATGCGCCCGCGCATGCGCCGTAGACCCCGCGCATGCGCAGTAGCACGCGCGCCCGCGCATGCGCAGTAGCCACCGCGCTGGCGCATGCGCAGTAGCCACCGCGCCCGCGCATGCGCCGTAGCCACCGCGCCCGCGCATGCGCAGTACACCCCGCGCCCGCGCATGCGCAGTAGCCACCGCGCCCGCGCATGCGCCGTAGCCCCCGCGCCCGCGCATGCGTAGTAGCACCCGCGCCCGCGCATGCGCCGTAGCCACCGCGCCCGCGCATGCGCCGTAGACCACGCGCGTGCGCAGTCGCACGCGCGCCCGCGCATGCGCAGTAGCCACCGCGCCCGCGCATGCGCCGTAGCCACCGCGCCCGCGCATGCGCAGTACACCCCACGCCCGCGCATGCGCAGTAGCCACCGCGCCCCCGCATGCGCAGTAGCCACCGCGCCCCCGCATGCGCAGTAGCCCCCGCGCCCGCGCATGCGCAGTAGCCCCCGCGCCCGCGCATGTGCCGTAGCCACCGCGCCCGCGCATGCGCAGTAGCCACCGCGCCCGCGCATGCGCAGTAGCCACCGCGCCCGTGCGGGCGTGCCGAGTGGGGGCTCCGCGCAGAGGGGCAGCGCGCCCGCGCATGATGCGCAGAGGTTTCTTTCGGACCTGGGCTGCATTTCCATCCCCCGCTCTGGGAGTCAGCCGGTACGTTAGGAGCGAGCCGATCCCGCTCCCTGAGACACAAGGGCTTGCTCGAGGAGACTGTTCCTGTTCCTCTCTTCCAGCCACTCTGCTCTCCCCAAAACACCCATTTCCTCGGAGCTCCTCTGCAACTGCATTTCCATGGACCCAGGGCTCCAGAAGCTGCAGAGTCGTGCAATGGGGTTTTTTTGGGAAGGGACCTTAAGCTCTTGCACTTCCACCTCTGTCATGAGAATCTCAGGGCTCTAAGACTCACAGAACCATTTGGGCTTGGAAGGACCTTCAAGCTCATCCAGTGCCAGCGCTGCCACGGGCAGGGACACCTCCCACTGTCCCGGGCTGCTCCCAGCCCCAGTGTGCAGCCTGGCCTGGAACATTCCAGGGCATCCAGGGGCAAATCCCCCTCTCTGGGCAGACAGAAGGAGCTAAACCTGGCTATTCCTGAGGGAGTGATGGCAGCACAGCCGAGTCCTGCATCCCTGATTCCCACGGGGAATCTCCATGTCCTTCCTGCTATGGGATCCAGGAGTTGCAGTAGGATTTTTGTGTTTGGTGCTGCATTCCCAGCATGGCAGAAGCTGTCACGCTCGGAAACACAGCCAGTGTGACAAGGTTTTGCTCCCTTTCTGCTTTGTTTTTGCTGTGTTTTGTTTCTCTCGACAGCTGGCTTAGAACTTGTGTGTTGCTGTTTAGACATCAAGCTTTGGGGCTGAGGTTTTTTTATTCCCAAGTGCTTGCTGGCAGTAAAAATACACTTCACATCTGCAGTGTGTGCACGTGGCTTGGGCTGTGGATTCACACTTCTGGGGCAAAAAGAAGTCCCTTCACACCTGTGCTGCTGGTGGTGTCCCCTGTGAGAAGTTTGGTGGCTCGTTTGTGGCTCTCTCAGTTGTTCCCTTTCACAGAGCTCGGCATTTCTCCCCTTTTCAGTTTCATCCTGCAGAGCTTCGTTCCTGCTGCCGCAGCGTGTTCTGAACCCTCCGCTCGCAGCCTGGGGGTGCCTTTTGTGCTGCTCCTCCGTGGGGCTGCCTTGAGAGCGGAATCAAGGTTGGAAAAGACCTCGGAGATCACTGAGTGCAACCAGCACCAGCACGGCCGGCGCTGACCACGTCCGCCCATGCCACAGCCACAGGTGTTGGAGCACTCCCAGGGGTGGGCACTCCAAACCTCCCTGGGCAGCTGTGCCAAGGCCTGAGCGCCCTTTCCATGGAGGAATTTCCCCAATATCCACCCTGAGCCTCCCCTGGCCCAGCCTGAGGCCGTTCCCTCTCCTCCTGTCCCTGTTCCCTGCGAGCAGAGCCCGACCCCCCCGGCTGCTCCCTCCTGTCAGGGACTTGTCCAGAGCCACAAGGTCCCCCCTGAGCCTCCTTTGCTCCGGGCTGTGCCCCTTTCCCAGCTCTCTCAGGAACTCTCCAGCCCCTTGCCAGCTCCGTTCCCTTGCCTGGACTCGCTCCAGCCCCTCCGTGTCCCTCTTGTCCCAGAGGTGCTGCCAGCACTGCAGGTGCCCCAGCAGTGCCAGCACAGGGACGGGCCCAGCGCCCCGCGCATGCGCAGTGGGGGGTGAGGGGGGCCCAGTTCTCCCGCGCATGCGCAGTGGTGTGGGGGGTAGGGCCAGCGCGTCCGCGCATGCGTAGTAGCACCCGCGCCCCCGCATGCGCAGTAGCCACCGCGCCCGCGCATGCGCCGTAGCACCCGCGCCCGCGCATGCGCAGTAGCCCCCGCGCCCGCGCATGCGTAGTAGCACCCGCGCCCGCGCATGCGCCGTAGCCACCGCGCCCGCGCATGCGCCGTAGACCCCGCGCATGCGCAGTAGCACCCGCGCCCGCGCATGCGCAGTAGCCACCGCGCCCGCGCATGCGCCGTAGCCACCGCGCCCGCGCATGCGCCGTAGCCACCGCGCCCGCGCATGCGCCGTAGCCACCGCGCCCGCGCATGCGCAGTACACCCCACGCCCGCGCATGCGCAGTAGCCACCGCGCCCCCGCATGCGCAGTAGCCACCGCGCCCCCGCATGCGCAGTAGCCCCCGCGCCCGCGCATGCGCAGTAGCCCCCGCGCCCGCGCATGTGCCGTAGCCACCGCGCCCCCGCATGCGCAGTAGCCCCCGCGCCCGCGCATGCGCAGTAGCCCCCGCGCCCGCGCATGTGCCGTAGCCACCGCGCCCGCGCATGCGCAGTAGCCACCGCGCCCGCGCATGCGCAGTAGCCACCGCGCCCGTGCGGGCGTGCCGAGTGGGGGCTCCGCGCAGAGGGGCAGCGCGCCCGCGCATGATGCGCAGAGGTTTCTTTCGGACCTGGGCTGCATTTCCATCCCCCGCTCTGGGAGTCACCCGGTGCGTTAGGAGCGAGCCGATCCCGCTCCCTGAGACACAAGGGCTTGCTCGAGGAGACTGTTCCTGTTCCTCTCTTCCAGCCACTCTGCTCTCCCCAAAACACCCATTTCCTCGGAGCTCCTCTGCAACTGCATTTCCATGGACCCAGGGCTCCAGAAGCTGCAGAGTCGTGCAATGGGGTTTTTTTGGGAAGGGACCTTAAGCTCTTGCACTTCCACCTCTGTCATGAGAATCTCAGGGCTCTAAGACTCACAGAACCATTTGGGCTTGGAAGGACCTTCAAGCTCATCCAGTGCCAGCGCTGCCACGGGCAGGGACACCTCCCACTGTCCCGGGCTGCTCCCAGCCCCAGTGTGCAGCCTGGCCTGGAACATTCCAGGGCATCCAGGGGCAAATCCCCCTCTCTGGGCAGACAGAAGGAGCTAAACCTGGCTATTCCTGAGGGAGTGATGGCAGCACAGCCGAGTCCTGCATCCCTGATTCCCACGGGGAATCTCCATGTCCTTCCTGCTATGGGATCCAGGAGTTGCAGTAGGATTTTTGTGTTTGGTGCTGCATTCCCAGCATGGCAGAAGCTGTCACGCTCGGAAACACAGCCAGTGTGACAAGGTTTTGCTCCCTTTCTGCTTTGTTTTTGCTGTGTTTTGTTTCTCTCGACAGCTGGCTTAGAACTTGTGTGTTGCTGTTTAGACATCAAGCTTTGGGGCTGAGGTTTTTTTATTCCCAAGTGCTTGCTGGCAGTAAAAATACACTTCACATCTGCAGTGTGTGCACGTGGCTTGGGCTGTGGATTCACACTTCTGGGGCAAAAAGAAGTCCCTTCACACCTGTGCTGCTGGTGGTGTCCCCTGTGAGAAGTTTGGTGGCTCGTTTGTGGCTCTCTCAGTTGTTCCCTTTCACAGAGCTCGGCATTTCTCCCCTTTTCAGTTTCATCCTGCAGAGCTTCGTTCCTGCTGCCGCAGCGTGTTCTGAACCCTCCGCTCGCAGCCTGGGGGTGCCTTTTGTGCTGCTCCTCCGTGGGGCTGCCTTGAGAGCGGAATCAAGGTTGGAAAAGACCTCGGAGATCACTGAGTGCAACCAGCACCAGCACGGCCGGCGCTGACCACGTCCGCCCATGCCACAGCCACAGGTGTTGGAGCACTCCCAGGGGTGGGCACTCCAAACCTCCCTGGGCAGCTGTGCCAAGGCCTGAGCGCCCTTTCCATGGAGGAATTTCCCCAATATCCACCCTGAGCCTCCCCTGGCCCAGCCTGAGGCCGTTCCCTCTCCTCCTGTCCCTGTTCCCTGCGAGCAGAGCCCGACCCCCCCGGCTGCTCCCTCCTGTCAGGGACTTGTCCAGAGCCACAAGGTCCCCCCTGAGCCTCCTTTGCTCCGGGCTGTGCCCCTTTCCCAGCTCTCTCAGGAACTCTCCAACCCCTTGCCAGCTCCGTTCCCTTGCCTGGACTGGCTCCAGCCCCTCCGTGTCCCTCTTGTCCCAGAGGTGCTGCCAGCACTGCAGGTGCCCCAGCAGTGCCAGCACAGGGACGGGCCCAGCGCCCCGCGCATGCGCAGTGGGGGGTGAGGGGGGCCCAGTTCTCCCGCGCATGCGCAGTAGCCACCGCGCCCGCGCATGCGCCGTAGCCACCGCGCCCGCGCATGCGCAGTAGCCACCGCGCCCGAGCATGCCCCGTAGCCACCGCGCCCGCGCATGCGCAGTAGCCACCGCGCCCGCGCATGCGCCGTAGCCCCCGCGCCCGCGCATGCGCAGTAGCCCCCGCGCCCGCGCATGCGTAGTAGCCACCGCGCCCGCGCATGCGCAGTAGCCACCGCGCCCGCGCATGCGCAGTAGCCACCGCGCCCGCGCATGCGCCGTAGCCCCCGCGCCCGCGCATGCGCAGTAGCCCCCGCGCCCGCGCATGCGCAGTAGCACCCGCGCCCGCGCATGCGCCGTAGCCACCGCGCCCGCGCATGCGCCGTAGACTCCGCGCATGCGCAGTAGCACGCGCGCCCGCGCATGCGCAGTAGCCACCGCGCCCGCGCATGCGCAGTAGCCACCGCGCCCGCGCATGCGCCGTAGCCACCGCGCCCGCGCATGCGCAGTACACCCCGCGCCCGCGCATGCGCAGTAGCCACCGCGCCCGCGCATGCGCCGTAGCCCCCGCGCCCGCGCATGCGCAGTAGCCCCCGCGCCCGCGCATGCGTAGTAGCACCCGCGCCCGCGCATGCGCCGTAGCCACCGCGCCCGCGCATGCGCCGTAGACCCCGCGCATGCGCAGTAGCACCCGCGCCCGCGCATGCGCAGTAGCCACCGCGCCCGCGCATGCGCCGTAGCCACCGCGCCCGCGCATGCGCCGTAGCCACCGCGCCCGCGCATGCGCAGTACACCCCACGCCCGCGCATGCGCAGTAGCCACCGCGCCCCCGCATGCGCAGTAGCCACCGCGCCCCCGCATGCGCAGTAGCCCCCGCGCCCGCGCATGCGCAGTAGCCCCCGCGCCCGCGCATGTGCCGTAGCCACCGCGCCCGCGCATGCGCCGTAGCGCCCGCGCCCGCGCATGCGCAGTAGCCCCCGCGCCCGCGCATGCGTAGTAGCCCCCGCGCCCGAGCATGCGCAGTAGCACCCCGCGCCCGCGCATGCGCAGTAGCCACCGCGCCCGCGCATGCGCCGTAGCCCCCGCGCCCGCGCATGCGCAGTAGCCCCCGCGCCCGCGCATGCGCAGTAGCACCCGCGCCCGCGCATGCGCCGTAGCCACCGCGCCCGCGCATGCGCCGTAGACCCCGCGCATGCGCAGTAGCACGCGCGCCCGCGCATGCGCAGTAGCCACCGCGCCCGCGCATGCGCCGTAGCCACCGCGCCCGCGCATGCGCTGTACACCCCGCGACCACGCATGCGCAGTAGCCACCGCGCCCGCGCATGCGCCGTAGCCCCCGCGCCCGCGCATGCGCAGTAGCCCCCGCGCCCGCGCATGCGTAGTAGCACCCGCGCCCGCGCATGCGCCGTAGCCACCGCGCCCGCGCATGCGCCGTAGACCCCGCGCATGCGCAGTAGCACCCGCGCCCGCGCATGCGCAGTAGCCACCGCGCCCGCGCATGCGCCGTAGCCACCGCGCCCGCGCATGCGCCGTAGCCACCGCGCCCGCGCATGCGCAGTAGCCCCCGCGCCCGCGCATGTGCCGTAGCCACCGCGCCCGCGCATGCGCAGTAGCCACCGCGCCCGCGCATGCGCAGTAGCCACCGCGCCCGTGCGGGCGTGCCGAGTGGGGGCTCCGCGCAGAGGGGCAGCGCGCCCGCGCATGATGCGCAGAGGTTTCTTTCGGACCTGGGCTGCATTTCCATCCCCCGCTCTGGGAGTCACCCGGTGCGTTAGGAGCGAGCCGATCCCGCTCCCTGAGACACAAGGGCTTGCTCGAGGAGACTGTTCCTGTTCCTCTCTTCCAGCCACTCTGCTCTCCCCAAAACACCCATTTCCTCGGAGCTCCTCTGCAACTGCATTTCCATGGACCCAGGGCTCCAGAAGCTGCAGAGTCGTGCAATGGGGTTTTTTTGGGAAGGGACCTTAAGCTCTTGCACTTCCACCTCTGTCATGAGAATCTCAGGGCTCTAAGACTCACAGAACCATTTGGGCTTGGAAGGACCTTCAAGCTCATCCAGTGCCAGCGCTGCCACGGGCAGGGACACCTCCCACTGTCCCGGGCTGCTCCCAGCCCCAGTGTGCAGCCTGGCCTGGAACATTCCAGGGCATCCAGGGGCAAATCCCCCTCTCTGGGCAGACAGAAGGAGCTAAACCTGGCTATTCCTGAGGGAGTGATGGCAGCACAGCCGAGTCCTGCATCCCTGATTCCCACGGGGAATCTCCATGTCCTTCCTGCTATGGGATCCAGGAGTTGCAGTAGGATTTTTGTGTTTGGTGCTGCATTCCCAGCATGGCAGAAGCTGTCACGCTCGGAAACACAGCCAGTGTGACAAGGTTTTGCTCCCTTTCTGCTTTGTTTTTGCTGTGTTTTGTTTCTCTCGACAGCTGGCTTAGAACTTGTGTGTTGCTGTTTAGACATCAAGCTTTGGGGCTGAGGTTTTTTTATTCCCAAGTGCTTGCTGGCAGTAAAAATACACTTCACATCTGCAGTGTGTGCACGTGGCTTGGGCTGTGGATTCACACTTCTGGGGCAAAAAGAAGTCCCTTCACACCTGTGCTGCTGGTGGTGTCCCCTGTGAGAAGTTTGGTGGCTCGTTTGTGGCTCTCTCAGTTGTTCCCTTTCACAGAGCTCGGCATTTCTCCCCTTTTCAGTTTCATCCTGCAGAGCTTCGTTCCTGCTGCCGCAGCGTGTTCTGAACCCTCCGCTCGCAGCCTGGGGGTGCCTTTTGTGCTGCTCCTCCGTGGGGCTGCCTTGAGAGCGGAATCAAGGTTGGAAAAGACCTCGGAGATCACTGAGTGCAACCAGCACCAGCACGGCCGGCGCTGACCACGTCCGCCCATGCCACAGCCACAGGTGTTGGAGCACTCCCAGGGGTGGGCACTCCAAACCTCCCTGGGCAGCTGTGCCAAGGCCTGAGCGCCCTTTCCATGGAGGAATTTCCCCAATATCCACCCTGAGCCTCCCCTGGCCCAGCCTGAGGCCGTTCCCTCTCCTCCTGTCCCTGTTCCCTGCGAGCAGAGCCCGACCCCCCCGGCTGCTCCCTCCTGTCAGGGACTTGTCCAGAGCCACAAGGTCCCCCCTGAGCCTCCTTTGCTCCGGGCTGTGCCCCTTTCCCAGCTCTCTCAGGAACTCTCCAACCCCTTGCCAGCTCCGTTCCCTTGCCTGGACTGGCTCCAGCCCCTCCGTGTCCCTCTTGTCCCAGAGGTGCTGCCAGCACTGCAGGTGCCCCAGCAGTGCCAGCACAGGGACGGGCCCAGCGCCCCGCGCATGCGCAGTGGGGGGTGAGGGGGGCCCAGTTCTCCCGCGCATGCGCAGTGGTGTGGGGGTAGGGCCAGCGCGTCCGCGCATGCGTAGTAGCACCCGCGCCCGCGCATTCGCAGTAGCCACCGCGCCCGCGCATGCGCCGTAGCCCCCGCGCCCGCGCATGCGCAGTAGCCCCCGCGCCCGCGCATGCGTAGTAGCACCCGCGCCCGCGCATGCGCCGTAGCCACCGCGCCCGCGCATGCGCCGTAGACCCCGCGCATGCGCAGTAGCACCCGCGCCCGCGCATGCGCAGTAGCCACCGCGCCCGCGCATGCGCCGTAGCCACCGCGCCCGCGCATGCGCCGTAGACCCCGCGCCCGCGCATGCGCAGTACACCCCACGCCCGCGCATGCGCAGTAGCCACCGCGCCCCCGCATGCGCAGTAGCCACCGCGCCCCCGCATGCGCAGTAGCCCCCGCGCCCGCGCATGCGCCGTAGCACCCGCGCCCGCGCATGCGCAGTAGCCCCCGCGCCCGCGCATGCGTAGTAGCACCCGCGCCCGCGCATGCGCCGTAGCCACCGCGCCCGCGCATGCGCCGTAGACCCCGCGCATGCGCAGTAGCACCCGCGCCCGCGCATGCGCAGTAGCCACCGCGCCCGCGCATGCGCCGTAGCCACCGCGCCCGCGCATGCGCCGTAGACCCCGCGCCCGCGCATGCGCAGTACACCCCACGCCCGCGCATGCGCAGTAGCCACCGCGCCCCCGCATGCGCAGTAGCCACCGCGCCCCCGCATGCGCAGTAGCCCCCGCGCCCGCGCATGCGCAGTAGCCCCCGCGCCCGCGCATGTGCCGTAGCCACCGCGCCCGCGCATGCGCAGTAGCCACCGCGCCCGCGCATGCGCAGTAGCCACCGCGCCCGTGCGGGCGTGCCGAGTGGGGGCTCCGCGCAGAGGGGCAGCGCGCCCGCGCATGATGCGCAGAGGTTTCTTTCGGACCTGGGCTGCATTTCCATCCCCCGCTCTGGGAGTCACCCGGTGCGTTAGGAGCGAGCCGATCCCGCTCCCTGAGACACAAGGGCTTGCTCGAGGAGACTGTTCCTGTTCCTCTCTTCCAGCCACTCTGCTCTCCCCAAAACACCCATTTCCTCGGAGCTCCTCTGCAACTGCATTTCCATGGACCCAGGGCTCCAGAAGCTGCAGAGTCGTGCAATGGGGTTTTTTTGGGAAGGGACCTTAAGCTCTTGCACTTCCACCTCTGTCATGAGAATCTCAGGGCTCTAAGACTCACAGAACCATTTGGGCTTGGAAGGACCTTCAAGCTCATCCAGTGCCAGCGCTGCCACGGGCAGGGACACCTCCCACTGTCCCGGGCTGCTCCCAGCCCCAGTGTGCAGCCTGGCCTGGAACATTCCAGGGCATCCAGGGGCAAATCCCCCTCTCTGGGCAGACAGAAGGAGCTAAACCTGGCTATTCCTGAGGGAGTGATGGCAGCACAGCCGAGTCCTGCATCCCTGATTCCCACGGGGAATCTCCATGTCCTTCCTGCTATGGGATCCAGGAGTTGCAGTAGGATTTTTGTGTTTGGTGCTGCATTCCCAGCATAGGCAGAAGCTGTCACGCTCGGAAACACAGCCAGTGTGACAAGGTTTTGCTCCCTTTCTGCTTTGTTTTTGCTGTGTTTTGTTTCTCTCGACAGCTGGCTTAGAACTTGTGTGTTGCTGTTTAGACATCAAGCTTTGGGGCTGAGGTTTTTTTATTCCCAAGTGCTTGCTGGCAGTAAAAATACACTTCACATCTGCAGTGTGTGCACGTGGCTTGGGCTGTGGATTCACACTTCTGGGGCAAAAAGAAGTCCCTTCACACCTGTGCTGCTGGTGGTGTCCCCTGTGAGAAGTTTGGTGGCTCGTTTGTGGCTCTCTCAGTTGTTCCCTTTCACAGAGCTCGGCATTTCTCCCCTTTTCAGTTTCATCCTGCAGAGCTTCGTTCCTGCTGCCGCAGCGTGTTCTGAACCCTCCGCTCGCAGCCTGGGGGTGCCTTTTGTGCTGCTCCTCCGTGGGGCTGCCTTGAGAGCGGAATCAAGGTTGGAAAAGACCTCGGAGATCACTGAGTGCAACCAGCACCAGCACGGCCGGCGCTGACCACGTCCGCCCATGCCACAGCCACAGGTGTTGGAGCACTCCCAGGGGTGGGCACTCCAAACCTCCCTGGGCAGCTGTGCCAAGGCCTGAGCGCCCTTTCCATGGAGGAATTTCCCCAATATCCACCCTGAGCCTCCCCTGGCCCAGCCTGAGGCCGTTCCCTCTCCTCCTGTCCCTGTTCCCTGCGAGCAGAGCCCGACCCCCCCGGCTGCTCCCTCCTGTCAGGGACTTGTCCAGAGCCACAAGGTCCCCCCTGAGCCTCCTTTGCTCCGGGCTGTGCCCCTTTCCCAGCTCTCTCAGGAACTCTCCAGCCCCTTGCCAGCTCCGTTCCCTTGCCTGGACTCGCTCCAGCCCCTCCGTGTCCCTCTTGTCCCAGAGGTGCTGCCAGCACTGCAGGTGCCCCAGCAGTGCCAGCACAGGGACGGGCCCAGCGCCCCGCGCATGCGCAGTGGGGGGTGAGGGGGGCCCAGTTCTCCCGCGCATGCGCAGTGGTGTGGGGGTAGGGCCAGCGCGTCCGCGCATGCGTAGTAGCACCCGCGCCCCCGCATGCGCAGTAGCCACCGCGCCCGCGCATGCGCCGTAGCACCCGCGCCCGCGCATGCGCAGTAGCCCCCGCGCCCGCGCATGCGTAGTAGCACCCGCGCCCGCGCATGCGCCGTAGCCACCGCGCCCGCGCATGCGCCGTAGACCCCGCGCATGCGCAGTAGCACCCGCGCCCGCGCATGCGCAGTAGCCACCGCGCCCGCGCATGCGCAGTAGCCCCCGCGCCCGCGCATGCGTAGTAGCCACCGCGCCCGAGCATGCGCAGTACACCCCGCGCCCGCGCATGCGCAGTAGCCACCGCGCCCGCGCATGCGCCGTAGACCCCGCGCCCGCGCATGCGCAGTAGCCCCCGCGCCCGCGCATGCGCAGTAGCACCCGCGCCCGCGCATGCGCCGTAGCCACCGCGCCCGCGCATGCGCCGTAGACCCCGCGCATGCGCAGTAGCACGCGCGCCCGCGCATGCGCAGTAGCCACCGCGCTGGCGCATGCGCAGTAGCCACCGCGCCCGCGCATGCGCCGTAGCCACCGCGCCCGCGCATGCGCAGTACACCCCGCGCCCGCGCATGCGCAGTAGTCCCCGCGCCCGCGCATGCGCAGTAGCACCCGCGCCCGCGCATGCGCCGTAGCCACCGCGCCCGCGCATGCGCCGTAGACCCCGCGCATGCGCAGTAGCACGCGCGCCCGCGCATGCGCAGTAGCCACCGCGCCCGCGCATGCGCAGTAGCCACCGCGCCCGCGCATGCGCCGTAGCCACCGCGCCCGCGCATGCGCAGTAGCACCCGCGCCCGCGCATGCGCAGTAGCCACCGCGCCCGCGCATGCGCCGTAGCCCCCGCGCCCGCGCATGCGCAGTAGCCCCCGCGCCCGCGCATGCGTAGTAGCACCCGCGCCCGCGCATGCGCCGTAGCCACCGCGCCCGCGCATGCGCCGTAGACCCCGCGCATGCGCAGTAGCACCCGCGCCCGCGCATGCGCAGTAGCCACCGCGCCCGCGCATGCGCCGTAGCCACCGCGCCCGCGCATGAGCCGTAGCCACCGCGCCCGCGCATGCGCAGTAGCCACCGCGCCCGAGCATGCCCCGTAGCCACCGCGCCCGCGCATGCGCCGTAGCCACCGAGCCCGCGCATGCGCAGTACACCCCGCGCCCGCGCATGCGCAGTAGCCACCGCGCCCGCGCATGCGCCGTAGCCCCCGCGCCCGCGCATGCGCAGTAGCCACAGCGCCCGGGCATGCGCAGTAGCCACCGCGCCCGCGCATGCGCCGTAGACCCCGCGCCCGCGCATGCGCAGTAGCCACCGCGCCCGCGCATGCGCCGTAGACCCCGCGCCCGCGCATGCGCAGTAGCCACCGCGACCGCGCATGCGTAGTAGCACCCGATCCCGCGCATGCGCCGTAGCCACCGCGCCCGCGCATGCGCCGTAGCCACGGCGCCCGCGCATGCGCCGTAGCCCCCGCGCCCGCGCATGCGCAGTAGCCACCGGGCCCGCGCATGCGCAGTATCCCCCGCGCCCGCGCAAGCGCCGTAACCCCCGCGCCCGCGCATGCGCCGGACCAGCCGCGCCCGCGCATGCGCGGTAGCCCCCGCGCCCGCGCATGCGCCGTAGACCCCGCGCCCGCGCATGCGCCGTAGCCACCGCGCCCACGCCCGAGCATGCGCCGTAGCCCCCGCGCCCGCGCATGCGCCGTAGCCACCGCGCCCGCGCATGCGCCGTAGCCCCCGCGCCCGCGCATGCGCAGTAGCCACTTCGCCCGCGCATGCGCCGTAGCCACCGCGCCCGCGCATGCGCAGTAGCCCACACCCTCGCGCATGCGCAGTAGCCACCGCGCCCGCGCATGCGCCGCAGCCACCGCGCCCGCGCATGCGCCGTAGCCCCCGCGCCCGCGCATGCGCAGTAGCCACCGCGCCCGCGCATGCGTAGTAGCACCCGATCCCGCGCATGCGCCGTAGCCCCCGCGCCCGCGCATGCGCCGTAGCCACCGCGCCCGCGCATGCGCAGTAGCCCCCGCGCCCGCGCATGCGCAGTAGCACCCGCGCCCGCGCATGCGCCGTAGCCACCGCGCCCGCGCATGCGCCGTAGACCCCGCGCATGCGCAGTAGCACGCGCGCCCGCGCATGCGCAGTAGCCACCGCGCTGGCGCATGCGCAGTAGCCACCGCGCCCGCGCATGCGCCGTAGCCACCGCGCCCGCGCATGCGCAGTACACCCCGCGCCCGCGCATTCGCAGTAGCCACCGCGCCCGCGCATGCGCCGTAGCCACCGCGCCCGCGCATGCGTAGTAGCACCCGCGCCCGCGCATGCGCCGTAGCCACCGCGCCCGCGCATGCGCCGTAGACCCCGCGCATGCGCAGTAGCACCCGCGCCCGCGCATGCGCAGTAGCCACCGCGCCCGCGCATGCGCCGTAGCCACCGCGCCCGCGCATGCGCCGTAGCCACCGCGCCCGCGCATGCGCAGTACACCCCACGCCCGCGCATGCGCAGTAGCCACCGCGCCCCCGCATGCGCAGTAGCCACCGCGCCCCCGCATGCGCAGTAGCCCCCGCGCCCGCGCATGCGCAGTAGCCCCCGCGCCCGCGCATGTGCCGTAGCCACCGCGCCCGCGCATGCGCAGTAGCCACCGCGCCCGCGCATGCGCAGTAGCCACCGCGCCCGTGCGGGCGTGCCGAGTGGGGGCTCCGCGCAGAGGGGCAGCGCGCCCGCGCATGATGCGCAGAGGTTTCTTTCGGACCTGGGCTGCATTTCCATCCCCCGCTCTGGGAGTCACCCGGTGCGTTAGGAGCGAGCCGATCCCGCTCCCTGAGACACAAGGGCTTGCTCGAGGAGACTGTTCCTGTTCCTCTCTTCCAGCCACTCTGCTCTCCCCAAAACACCCATTTCCTCGGAGCTCCTCTGCAACTGCATTTCCATGGACCCAGGGCTCCAGAAGCTGCAGAGTCGTGCAATGGGGTTTTTTTGGGAAGGGACCTTAAGCTCTTGCACTTCCACCTCTGTCATGAGAATCTCAGGGCTCTAAGACTCACAGAACCATTTGGGCTTGGAAGGACCTTCAAGCTCATCCAGTGCCAGCGCTGCCACGGGCAGGGACACCTCCCACTGTCCCGGGCTGCTCCCAGCCCCAGTGTGCAGCCTGGCCTGGAACATTCCAGGGCATCCAGGGGCAAATCCCCCTCTCTGGGCAGACAGAAGGAGCTAAACCTGGCTATTCCTGAGGGAGTGATGGCAGCACAGCCGAGTCCTGCATCCCTGATTCCCACGGGGAATCTCCATGTCCTTCCTGCTATGGGATCCAGGAGTTGCAGTAGGATTTTTGTGTTTGGTGCTGCATTCCCAGCATGGCAGAAGCTGTCACGCTCGGAAACACAGCCAGTGTGACAAGGTTTTGCTCCCTTTCTGCTTTGTTTTTGCTGTGTTTTGTTTCTCTCGACAGCTGGCTTAGAACTTGTGTGTTGCTGTTTAGACATCAAGCTTTGGGGCTGAGGTTTTTTTATTCCCAAGTGCTTGCTGGCAGTAAAAATACACTTCACATCTGCAGTGTGTGCACGTGGCTTGGGCTGTGGATTCACACTTCTGGGGCAAAAAGAAGTCCCTTCACACCTGTGCTGCTGGTGGTGTCCCCTGTGAGAAGTTTGGTGGCTCGTTTGTGGCTCTCTCAGTTGTTCCCTTTCACAGAGCTCGGCATTTCTCCCCTTTTCAGTTTCATCCTGCAGAGCTTCGTTCCTGCTGCCGCAGCGTGTTCTGAACCCTCCGCTCGCAGCCTGGGGGTGCCTTTTGTGCTGCTCCTCCGTGGGGCTGCCTTGAGAGCGGAATCAAGGTTGGAAAAGACCTCGGAGATCACTGAGTGCAACCAGCACCAGCACGGCCGGCGCTGACCACGTCCGCCCATGCCACAGCCACAGGTGTTGGAGCACTCCCAGGGGTGGGCACTCCAAACCTCCCTGGGCAGCTGTGCCAAGGCCTGAGCGCCCTTTCCATGGAGGAATTTCCCCAATATCCACCCTGAGCCTCCCCTGGCCCAGCCTGAGGCCGTTCCCTCTCCTCCTGTCCCTGTTCCCTGCGAGCAGAGCCCGACCCCCCCGGCTGCTCCCTCCTGTCAGGGACTTGTCCAGAGCCACAAGGTCCCCCCTGAGCCTCCTTTGCTCCGGGCTGTGCCCCTTTCCCAGCTCTCTCAGGAACTCTCCAACCCCTTGCCAGCTCCGTTCCCTTGCCTGGACTGGCTCCAGCCCCTCCGTGTCCCTCTTGTCCCAGAGGTGCTGCCAGCACTGCAGGTGCCCCAGCAGTGCCAGCACAGGGACGGGCCCAGCGCCCCGCGCATGCGCAGTGGGGGGTGAGGGGGGCCCAGTTCTCCCGCGCATGCGCAGTGGTGTGGGGGTAGGGCCAGCGCGTCCGCGCATGCGTAGTAGCACCCGCGCCCGCGCATTCGCAGTAGCCACCGCGCCCGCGCATGCGCCGTAGACCCCGCGCATGCGCAGTAGCACCCGCGCCCGCGCATGCGCAGTAGCCACCGCGCCCGCGCATGCGCCGTAGCCACCGCGCCCGCGCATGCGCCGTAGACCCCGCGCCCGCGCATGCGCAGTACACCCCACGCCCGCGCATGCGCAGTAGCCACCGCGCCCCCGCATGCGCAGTAGCCACCGCGCCCCCGCATGCGCAGTAGCCCCCGCGCCCGCGCATGCGCCGTAGCACCCGCGCCCGCGCATGCGCAGTAGCCCCCGCGCCCGCGCATGCGTAGTAGCACCCGCGCCCGCGCATGCGCCGTAGCCACCGCGCCCGCGCATGCGCCGTAGACCCCGCGCATGCGCAGTAGCACCCGCGCCCGCGCATGCGCAGTAGCCACCGCGCCCGCGCATGCGCCGTAGCCACCGCGCCCGCGCATGCGCCGTAGACCCCGCGCCCGCGCATGCGCAGTACACCCCACGCCCGCGCATGCGCAGTAGCCACCGCGCCCCCGCATGCGCAGTAGCCACCGCGCCCCCGCATGCGCAGTAGCCCCCGCGCCCGCGCATGCGCAGTAGCCCCCGCGCCCGCGCATGTGCCGTAGCCACCGCGCCCGCGCATGCGCAGTAGCCACCGCGCCCGCGCATGCGCAGTAGCCACCGCGCCCGTGCGGGCGTGCCGAGTGGGGGCTCCGCGCAGAGGGGCAGCGCGCCCGCGCATGATGCGCAGAGGTTTCTTTCGGACCTGGGCTGCATTTCCATCCCCCGCTCTGGGAGTCACCCGGTGCGTTAGGAGCGAGCCGATCCCGCTCCCTGAGACACAAGGGCTTGCTCGAGGAGACTGTTCCTGTTCCTCTCTTCCAGCCACTCTGCTCTCCCCAAAACACCCATTTCCTCGGAGCTCCTCTGCAACTGCATTTCCATGGACCCAGGGCTCCAGAAGCTGCAGAGTCGTGCAATGGGGTTTTTTTGGGAAGGGACCTTAAGCTCTTGCACTTCCACCTCTGTCATGAGAATCTCAGGGCTCTAAGACTCACAGAACCATTTGGGCTTGGAAGGACCTTCAAGCTCATCCAGTGCCAGCGCTGCCACGGGCAGGGACACCTCCCACTGTCCCGGGCTGCTCCCAGCCCCAGTGTGCAGCCTGGCCTGGAACATTCCAGGGCATCCAGGGGCAAATCCCCCTCTCTGGGCAGACAGAAGGAGCTAAACCTGGCTATTCCTGAGGGAGTGATGGCAGCACAGCCGAGTCCTGCATCCCTGATTCCCACGGGGAATCTCCATGTCCTTCCTGCTATGGGATCCAGGAGTTGCAGTAGGATTTTTGTGTTTGGTGCTGCATTCCCAGCATAGGCAGAAGCTGTCACGCTCGGAAACACAGCCAGTGTGACAAGGTTTTGCTCCCTTTCTGCTTTGTTTTTGCTGTGTTTTGTTTCTCTCGACAGCTGGCTTAGAACTTGTGTGTTGCTGTTTAGACATCAAGCTTTGGGGCTGAGGTTTTTTTATTCCCAAGTGCTTGCTGGCAGTAAAAATACACTTCACATCTGCAGTGTGTGCACGTGGCTTGGGCTGTGGATTCACAGTTCTGGGGCAAAAAGAAGTCCCTTCACACCTGTGCTGCTGGTGGTGTCCCCTGTGAGAAGTTTGGTGGCTCGTTTGTGGCTCTCTCAGTTGTTCCCTTTCACAGAGCTCGGCATTTCTCCCCTTTTCAGTTTCATCCTGCAGAGCTTCGTTCCTGCTGCCGCAGCGTGTTCTGAACCCTCCGCTCGCAGCCTGGGGGTGCCTTTTGTGCTGCTCCTCCGTGGGGCTGCCTTGAGAGCGGAATCAAGGTTGGAAAAGACCTCGGAGATCACTGAGTGCAACCAGCACCAGCACGGCCGGCGCTGACCACGTCCGCCCATGCCACAGCCACAGGTGTTGGAGCACTCCCAGGGGTGGGCACTCCAAACCTCCCTGGGCAGCTGTGCCAAGGCCTGAGCGCCCTTTCCATGGAGGAATTTCCCCAATATCCACCCTGAGCCTCCCCTGGCCCAGCCTGAGGCCGTTCCCTCTCCTCCTGTCCCTGTTCCCTGCGAGCAGAGCCCGACCCCCCCGGCTGCTCCCTCCTGTCAGGGACTTGTCCAGAGCCACAAGGTCCCCCCTGAGCCTCCTTTGCTGCAGGGCTGTGCCCCTTTCCCAGCTCTCTCAGGAACTCTCCAGCCCCTTGCCAGCTCCGTTCCCTTGCCTGGACTCGCTCCAGCCCCTCCGTGTCCCTCTTGTCCCAGAGGTGCTGCCAGCACTGCAGGTGCCCCAGCAGTGCCAGCACAGGGACGGGCCCAGCGCCCCGCGCATGCGCAGTGGGGGGTGAGGGGGGCCCAGTTCTCCCGCGCATGCGCAGTAGCCACCGCGCCCGCGCATGCGCCGTAGCCACCGCGCCCGCGCATGCGCAGTAGCCATCGCGCCCGAGCATGCCCCGTAGCCACCGCGCCCGCGCATGCGCAGTAGCCACCGCGCCCGCGCATGCGCCGTAGCCCCCGCGCCCGCGCATGCGCAGTAGCCCCCGCGCCCGCGCATGCGTAGTAGCCACCGCGCCCGCGCATGCGCAGTACACCCCGCGCCCGCGCATGCGCAGTAGCCACCGCGCCCGCGCATGCGCCGTAGCCCCCGCGCCCGCGCATGCGCAGTAGTCCCCGCGCCCGCGCATGCGCAGTAGCACCCGCGCCCGCGCATGCGCCGTAGCCACCGCGCCCGCGCATGCGCCGTAGACCCCGCGCATGCGCAGTAGCACGCGCGCCCGCGCATGCGCAGTAGCCACCGCGCCCGCGCATGCGCAGTTGCCACCGCGCCCGCGCATGCGCCGTAGCCACCGAGCCCGCGCATGCGCAGTACACCCCGCGCCCGCGCATGCGCAGTAGCCACCGCGCCCGCGCATGCGCCGTAGCCCCCGCGCCCGCGCATGCGCAGTAGCCCCCGCGCCCGCGCATGCGTAGTAGCACCCGCGCCCGCGCATGCGCCGTAGCCACCGCGCCCGCGCATGCGCCGTAGACCCCGCGCATGCGCAGTAGCACCCGCGCCCGCGCATGCGCAGTAGCCACCGCGCCCGCGCATGCGCCGTAGCCACCGCGCCCGCGCATGCGCAGTAGCCACCGCGCCCGCGCATGCGCAGTACACCCCACGCCCGCGCATGCGCAGTAGCCACCGCGCCCCCGCATGCGCAGTAGCCACCGCGCCCGCGCATGTGCCGTAGCCACCGCGCCCGCGCATGCGCCGTAGCGCCCGCGCCCGCGCATGCGCAGTAGCCCCCGCGCCCGCGCATGCGTAGTAGCCACCGCGCCCGAGCATGCGCAGTACACCCCGCGCTGGCGCATGCGCAGTAGCCACCGCGCCCGCGCATGCGCCGTAGCCCCCGCGCCCGCGCATGCGCCGTAGCCACCGCGCCCGCGCATGCGCAGTACACCCCACGCCCGCGCATGCGCAGTAGCCACCGCGCCCCCGCATGCGCAGTAGCCACCGCGCCCCCGCATGCGCAGTAGCCCCCGCGCCCGCGCATGCGCAGTAGCCCCCGCGCCCGCGCATGTGCCGTAGCCACCGCGCCCGCGCATGCGCAGTAGCCACCGCGCCCGCGCATGCGCAGTAGCCACCGCGCCCGTGCGGGCGTGCCGAGTGGGGGCTCCGCGCAGAGGGGCAGCGCGCCCGCGCATGATGCGCAGAGGTTTCTTTCGGACCTGGGCTGCATTTCCATCCCCCGCTCTGGGAGTCACCCGGTGCGTTAGGAGCGAGCCGATCCCGCTCCCTGAGACACAAGGGCTTGCTCGAGGAGACTGTTCCTGTTCCTCTCTTCCAGCCACTCTGCTCTCCCCAAAACACCCATTTCCTCGGAGCTCCTCTGCAACTGCATTTCCATGGACCCAGGGCTCCAGAAGCTGCAGAGTCGTGCAATGGGGTTTTTTTGGGAAGGGACCTTAAGCTCTTGCACTTCCACCTCTGTCATGAGAATCTCAGGGCTCTAAGACTCACAGAACCATTTGGGCTTGGAAGGACCTTCAAGCTCATCCAGTGCCAGCGCTGCCACGGGCAGGGACACCTCCCACTGTCCCGGGCTGCTCCCAGCCCCAGTGTGCAGCCTGGCCTGGAACATTCCAGGGCATCCAGGGGCAAATCCCCCTCTCTGGGCAGACAGAAGGAGCTAAACCTGGCTATTCCTGAGGGAGTGATGGCAGCACAGCCGAGTCCTGCATCCCTGATTCCCACGGGGAATCTCCATGTCCTTCCTGCTATGGGATCCAGGAGTTGCAGTAGGATTTTTGTGTTTGGTGCTGCATTCCCAGCATGGCAGAAGCTGTCACGCTCGGAAACACAGCCAGTGTGACAAGGTTTTGCTCCCTTTCTGCTTTGTTTTTGCTGTGTTTTGTTTCTCTCGACAGCTGGCTTAGAACTTGTGTGTTGCTGTTTAGACATCAAGCTTTGGGGCTGAGGTTTTTTTATTCCCAAGTGCTTGCTGGCAGTAAAAATACACTTCACATCTGCAGTGTGTGCACGTGGCTTGGGCTGTGGATTCACACTTCTGGGGCAAAAAGAAGTCCCTTCACACCTGTGCTGCTGGTGGTGTCCCCTGTGAGAAGTTTGGTGGCTCGTTTGTGGCTCTCTCAGTTGTTCCCTTTCACAGAGCTCGGCATTTCTCCCCTTTTCAGTTTCATCCTGCAGAGCTTCGTTCCTGCTGCCGCAGCGTGTTCTGAACCCTCCGCTCGCAGCCTGGGGGTGCCTTTTGTGCTGCTCCTCCGTGGGGCTGCCTTGAGAGCGGAATCAAGGTTGGAAAAGACCTCGGAGATCACTGAGTGCAACCAGCACCAGCACGGCCGGCGCTGACCACGTCCGCCCATGCCACAGCCACAGGTGTTGGAGCACTCCCAGGGGTGGGCACTCCAAACCTCCCTGGGCAGCTGTGCCAAGGCCTGAGCGCCCTTTCCATGGAGGAATTTCCCCAATATCCACCCTGAGCCTCCCCTGGCCCAGCCTGAGGCCGTTCCCTCTCCTCCTGTCCCTGTTCCCTGCGAGCAGAGCCCGACCCCCCCGGCTGCTCCCTCCTGTCAGGGACTTGTCCAGAGCCACAAGGTCCCCCCTGAGCCTCCTTTGCTGCAGGGCTGTGCCCCTTTCCCAGCTCTCTCAGGAACTCTCCAGCCCCTTGCCAGCTCCGTTCCCTTGCCTGGACTCGCTCCAGCCCCTCCGTGTCCCTCTTGTCCCAGAGGTGCTGCCAGCACTGCAGGTGCCCCAGCAGTGCCAGCACAGGGACGGGCCCAGCGCCCCGCGCATGCGCAGTGGGGGGTGAGGGGGGCCCAGTTCTCCCGCGCATGCGCAGTAGCCACCGCGCCCGCGCATGCGCCGTAGCCACCGCGCCCGCGCATGCGCAGTAGCCATCGCGCCCGAGCATGCCCCGTAGCCACCGCGCCCGCGCATGCGCAGTAGCCACCGCGCCCGCGCATGCGCCGTAGCCCCCGCGCCCGCGCATGCGCAGTAGCCCCCGCGCCCGCGCATGCGTAGTAGCCACCGCGCCCGCGCATGCGCAGTACACCCCGCGCCCGCGCATGCGCAGTAGCCACCGCGCCCGCGCATGCGCCGTAGCCCCCGCGCCCGCGCATGCGCAGTAGTCCCCGCGCCCGCGCATGCGCAGTAGCACCCGCGCCCGCGCATGCGCCGTAGCCACCGCGCCCGCGCATGCGCCGTAGACCCCGCGCATGCGCAGTAGCACGCGCGCCCGCGCATGCGCAGTAGCCACCGCGCCCGCGCATGCGCAGTAGCCACCGCGCCCGCGCATGCGCCGTAGCCCCCGCGCCCGCGCATGCGCAGTAGCCCCCGCGCCCGCGCATGCGTAGTAGCACCCGCGCCCGCGCATGCGCCGTAGCCCCCGCGCCCGCGCATGCGCCGTAGACCCCGCGCATGCGCAGTAGCACCCGCGCCCGCGCATGCGCAGTAGCCACCGCGCCCGCGCATGCGCCGTAGCCACCGCGCCCGCGCATGCGCCGTAGCCACCGCGCCCGCGCATGCGCCGTAGCCACCGCGCCCGCGCATGCGCAGTACACCCCACGCCCGCGCATGCGCAGTAGCCACCGCGCCCCCGCATGCGCAGTAGCCACCGCGCCCCCGCATGCGCAGTAGCCCCCGCGCCCGCGCATGCGCAGTAGCCACCGCGCCCGCGCATGTGCCGTAGCCACCGCGCCCGCGCATGCGCCGTAGCGCCCGCGCCCGCGCATGCGCAGTAGCCCCCGCGCCCGCGCATGCGTAGTAGCCACCGCGCCCGAGCATGCGCAGTACACCCGCGCCCGCGCATGCGCAGTAGCCACCGCGCCCGCGCATGCGCAGTAGCACCCGCGCCCGAGCATGCGCCGTAGCCACCGCGCCCGCGCATGCGCCGTAGACCCCGCGCATGCGCAGTAGCACGCGCGCCCGCGCATGCGCAGTAGCCACCGCGCTGGCGCATGCGCAGTAGCCACCGCGCCCGCGCATGCGCCGTAGCCACCGCGCCCGCGCATGCGCAGTACACCCCGCGCCCGCGCATGCGCAGTAGCCACCGCGCCCGCGCATGCGCCGTAGCCCCCGCGCCCGCGCATGCGTAGTAGCACCCGCGCCCGCGCATGCGCCGTAGCCACCGCGCCCGCGCATGCGCCGTAGACCACGCGCGTGCGCAGTCGCACGCGCGCCCGCGCATGCGCAGTAGCCACCGCGCCCGCGCATGCGCCGTAGCCACCGCGCCCGCGCATGCGCAGTACACCCCACGCCCGCGCATGCGCAGTAGCCACCGCGCCCCCGCATGCGCAGTAGCCACCGCGCCCCCGCATGCGCAGTAGCCCCCGCGCCCGCGCATGCGCAGTAGCCCCCGCGCCCGCCCATGTGCCGTAGCCACCGCGCCCGCGCATGCGCAGTAGCCACCGCGCCCGCGCATGCGCAGTAGCCACCGCGCCCGTGCGGGCGTGCCGAGTGGGGGCTCCGCGCAGAGGGGCAGCGCGCCCGCGCATGATGCGCAGAGGTTTCTTTCGGACCTGGGCTGCATTTCCATCCCCCGCTCTGGGAGTCAGCCGGTACGTTAGGAGCGAGCCGATCCCGCTCCCTGAGACACAAGGGCTTGCTCGAGGAGACTGTTCCTGTTCCTCTCTTCCAGCCACTCTGCTCTCCCCAAAACACCCATTTCCTCGGAGCTCCTCTGCAACTGCATTTCCATGGACCCAGGGCTCCAGAAGCTGCAGAGTCGTGCAATGGGGTTTTTTTGGGAAGGGACCTTAAGCTCTTGCACTTCCACCTCTGTCATGAGAATCTCAGGGCTCTAAGACTCACAGAACCATTTGGGCTTGGAAGGACCTTCAAGCTCATCCAGTGCCAGCGCTGCCACGGGCAGGGACACCTCCCACTGTCCCGGGCTGCTCCCAGCCCCAGTGTGCAGCCTGGCCTGGAACATTCCAGGGCATCCAGGGGCAAATCCCCCTCTCTGGGCAGACAGAAGGAGCTAAACCTGGCTATTCCTGAGGGAGTGATGGCAGCACAGCCGAGTCCTGCATCCCTGATTCCCACGGGGAATCTCCATGTCCTTCCTGCTATGGGATCCAGGAGTTGCAGTAGGATTTTTGTGTTTGGTGCTGCATTCCCAGCATGGCAGAAGCTGTCACGCTCGGAAACACAGCCAGTGTGACAAGGTTTTGCTCCCTTTCTGCTTTGTTTTTGCTGTGTTTTGTTTCTCTCGACAGCTGGCTTAGAACTTGTGTGTTGCTGTTTAGACATCAAGCTTTGGGGCTGAGGTTTTTTTATTCCCAAGTGCTTGCTGGCAGTAAAAATACACTTCACATCTGCAGTGTGTGCACGTGGCTTGGGCTGTGGATTCACACTTCTGGGGCAAAAAGAAGTCCCTTCACACCTGTGCTGCTGGTGGTGTCCCCTGTGAGAAGTTTGGTGGCTCGTTTGTGGCTCTCTCAGTTGTTCCCTTTCACAGAGCTCGGCATTTCTCCCCTTTTCAGTTTCATCCTGCAGAGCTTCGTTCCTGCTGCCGCAGCGTGTTCTGAACCCTCCGCTCGCAGCCTGGGGGTGCCTTTTGTGCTGCTCCTCCGTGGGGCTGCCTTGAGAGCGGAATCAAGGTTGGAAAAGACCTCGGAGATCACTGAGTGCAACCAGCACCAGCACGGCCGGCGCTGACCACGTCCGCCCATGCCACAGCCACAGGTGTTGGAGCACTCCCAGGGGTGGGCACTCCAAACCTCCCTGGGCAGCTGTGCCAAGGCCTGAGCGCCCTTTCCATGGAGGAATTTCCCCAATATCCACCCTGAGCCTCCCCTGGCCCAGCCTGAGGCCGTTCCCTCTCCTCCTGTCCCTGTTCCCTGCGAGCAGAGCCCGACCCCCCCGGCTGCTCCCTCCTGTCAGGGACTTGTCCAGAGCCACAAGGTCCCCCCTGAGCCTCCTTTGCTCCGGGCTGTGCCCCTTTCCCAGCTCTCTCAGGAACTCTCCAACCCCTTGCCAGCTCCGTTCCCTTGCCTGGACTGGCTCCAGCCCCTCCGTGTCCCTCTTGTCCCAGAGGTGCTGCCAGCACTGCAGGTGCCCCAGCAGTGCCAGCACAGGGACGGGCCCAGCGCCCCGCGCATGCGCAGTGGGGGGTGAGGGGGGCCCAGTTCTCCCGCGCATGCGCAGTGGTGTGGGGGTAGGGCCAGCGCGTCCGCGCATGCGTAGTAGCACCCGCGCCCCCGCATGCGCAGTAGCCACCGCGCCCGCGCATGCGCCGTAGCACCCGCGCCCGCGCATGCGCAGTAGCCCCCGCGCCCGCGCATGCGTAGTAGCACCCGCGCCCGCGCATGCGCCGTAGCCACCGCGCCCGCGCATGCGCCGTAGACCCCGCGCATGCGCAGTAGCACCCGCGCCCGCGCATGCGCAGTAGCCACCGCGCCCGCGCATGCGCCGTAGCCACCGCGCCCGCGCATGCGCCGTAGCCACCGCGCCCGCGCATGCGCCGTAGCCACCGCGCCCGCGCATGCGCAGTACACCCCACGCCCGCGCATGCGCAGTAGCCACCGCGCCCCCGCATGCGCAGTAGCCACCGCGCCCCCGCATGCGCAGTAGCCCCCGCGCCCGCGCATGCGCAGTAGCCCCCGCGCCCGCGCATGTGCCGTAGCCACCGCGCCCGCGCATGCGCAGTAGCCACCGCGCCCGCGCATGCGCGGTAGCCACCGCGCCCGTGCGGGCGTGCCGAGTGGGGGCTCCGCGCAGAGGGGCAGCGCGCCCGCGCATGATGCGCAGAGGTTTCTTTCGGACCTGGGCTGCATTTCCATCCCCCGCTCTGGGAGTCACCCGGTGCGTTAGGAGCGAGCCGATCCCGCTCCCTGAGACACAAGGGCTTGCTCGAGGAGACTGTTCCTGTTCCTCTCTTCCAGCCACTCTGCTCTCCCCAAAACACCCATTTCCTCGGAGCTCCTCTGCAACTGCATTTCCATGGACCCAGGGCTCCAGAAGCTGCAGAGTCGTGCAATGGGGTTTTTTTGGGAAGGGACCTTAAGCTCTTGCACTTCCACCTCTGTCATGAGAATCTCAGGGCTCTAAGACTCACAGAACCATTTGGGCTCGGAAGGACCTTCAAGCTCATCCAGTGCCAGCGCTGCCACGGGCAGGGACACCTCCCACTGTCCCGGGCTGCTCCCAGCCCCAGTGTGCAGCCTGGCCTGGAACATTCCAGAGCATCCAGGGGCAAATCCCCCTCTCTGGGCAGACAGAAGGAGCTAAACCTGGCTATTCCTGAGGGAGTGATGGCAGCACAGCCGAGTCCTGCATCCCTGATTCCCACGGGGAATCTCCATGTCCTTCCTGCTATGGGATCCAGGAGTTGCAGTAGGATTTTTGTGTTTGGTGCTGCATTCCCAGCATGGGCAGAAGCTGTCACGCTCGGAAACACAGCCAGTGTGACAAGGTTTTGCTCCCTTTCTGCTTTGTTTTTGCTGTGTTTTGTTTCTCTCGACAGCTGGCTTAGAACTTGTGTGTTGCTGTTTAGACATCAAGCTTTGGGGCTGAGGTTTTTTTATTCCCAAGTGCTTGCTGGCAGTAAAAATACACTTCACATCTGCAGTGTGTGCACGTGGCTTGGGCTGTGGATTCACACTTCTGGGGCAAAAAGAAGTCCCTTCACACCTGTGCTGCTGGTGGTGTCCCCTGTGAGAAGTTTGGTGGCTCGTTTGTGGCTCTCTCAGTTGTTCCCTTTCACAGAGCTCGGCATTTCTCCCCTTTTCAGTTTCATCCTGCAGAGCTTCGTTCCTGCTGCCGCAGCGTGTTCTGAACCCTCCGCTCGCAGCCTGGGGGTGCCTTTTGTGCTGCTCCTCCGTGGGGCTGCCTTGAGAGCGGAATCAAGGTTGGAAAAGACCTCGGAGATCACTGAGTGCAACCAGCACCAGCACGGCCGGCGCTGACCACGTCCGCCCATGCCACAGCCACAGGTGTTGGAGCACTCCCAGGGGTGGGCACTCCAAACCTCCCTGGGCAGCTGTGCCAAGGCCTGAGCGCCCTTTCCATGGAGGAATTTCCCCAATATCCACCCTGAGCCTCCCCTGGCCCAGCCTGAGGCCGTTCCCTCTCCTCCTGTCCCTGTTCCCTGCGAGCAGAGCCCGACCCCCCCGGCTGCTCCCTCCTGTCAGGGACTTGTCCAGAGCCACAAGGTCCCCCCTGAGCCTCCTTTGCTCCGGGCTGTGCCCCTTTCCCAGCTCTCTCAGGAACTCTCCAACCCCTTGCCAGCTCCGTTCCCTTGCCTGGACTGGCTCCAGCCCCTCCGTGTCCCTCTTGTCCCAGAGGTGCTGCCAGCACTGCAGGTGCCCCAGCAGTGCCAGCACAGGGACGGGCCCAGCGCCCCGCGCATGCGCAGTGGGGGGTGAGGGGGGCCCAGTTCTCCCGCGCATGCGCAGTAGCCACCGCGCCCGCGCATGCGCCGTAGCCACCGCGCCCGCGCATGCGCAGTAGCCACCGCGCCCGAGCATGCCCCGTAGCCACCGCGCCCGCGCATGCGCAGTAGCCACCGCGCCCGCGCATGCGCCGTAGCCCCCGCGCCCGCGCATGCGCAGTAGCCCCCGCGCCCGCGCATGCGTAGTAGCCACCGCGCCCGCGCATGCGCAGTAGCCACCGCGCCCGCGCATGCGCAGTAGCCACCGCGCCCGCGCATGCGCCGTAGCCCCCGCGCCCGCGCATGCGCAGTAGCCCCCGCGCCCGCGCATGCGCAGTAGCACCCGCGCCCGCGCATGCGCCGTAGCCACCGCGCCCGCGCATGCGCCGTAGACTCCGCGCATGCGCAGTAGCACGCGCGCCCGCGCATGCGCAGTAGCCACCGCGCCCGCGCATGCGCAGTAGCCACCGCGCCCGCGCATGCGCCGTAGCCACCGCGCCCGCGCATGCGCAGTACACCCCGCGCCCGCGCATGCGCAGTAGCCACCGCGCCCGCGCATGCGCCGTAGCCCCCGCGCCCGCGCATGCGCAGTAGCCCCCGCGCCCGCGCATGCGTAGTAGCACCCGCGCCCGCGCATGCGCCGTAGCCACCGCGCCCGCGCATGCGCCGTAGACCCCGCGCATGCGCAGTAGCACCCGCGCCCGCGCATGCGCAGTAGCCACCGCGCCCGCGCATGCGCCGTAGCCACCGCGCCCGCGCATGCGCCGTAGCCACCGCGCCCGCGCATGCGCAGTACACCCCACGCCCGCGCATGCGCAGTAGCCACCGCGCCCCCGCATGCGCAGTAGCCACCGCGCCCCCGCATGCGCAGTAGCCCCCGCGCCCGCGCATGCGCAGTAGCCCCCGCGCCCGCGCATGTGCCGTAGCCACCGCGCCCGCGCATGCGCCGTAGCGCCCGCGCCCGCGCATGCGCAGTATCCCCCGCGCCCGCGCATGCGTAGTAGCCCCCGCGCCCGAGCATGCGCAGTACACCCCGCGCCCGCGCATGCGCAGTAGCCACCGCGCCCGCGCATGCGCCGTAGCCCCCGCGCCCGCGCATGCGCAGTAGCCCCCGCGCCCGCGCATGCGCAGTAGCACCCGCGCCCGCGCATGCGCCGTAGCCACCGCGCCCGCGCATGCGCCGTAGACCCCGCGCATGCGCAGTAGCACGCGCGCCCGCGCATGCGCAGTAGCCACCGCGCTGGCGCATGCGCAGTAGCCACCGCGCCCGCGCATGCGCCGTAGCCACCGCGCCCGCGCATGCGCTGTACACCCCGCGACCACGCATGCGCAGTAGCCACCGCGCCCGCGCATGCGCCGTAGCCCCCGCGCCCGCGCATGCGCAGTAGCCCCCGCGCCCGCGCATGCGTAGTAGCACCCGCGCCCGCGCATGCGCCGTAGCCACCGCGCCCGCGCATGCGCCGTATACCCCGCGCATGCGCCGTAGCCCCCGCGCCCGCGCATGCGCAGTAGTCCCCGCGCCCGCGCATGCGCAGTAGCACCCGCGCCCGCGCATGCGCCGTAGCCACCGCGCCCGCGCATGCGCCGTAGACCCCGCGCATGCGCAGTAGCACGCGCGCCCGCGCATGCGCAGTAGCCACCGCGCCCGCGCATGCGCAGTAGCCACCGCGCCCGCGCATGCGCCGTAGCCACCGAGCCCGCGCATGCGCAGTACACCCCGCGCCCGCGCATGCGCAGTAGCCACCGCGCCCGCGCATGCGCCGTAGCCCCCGCGCCCGCGCATGCGCAGTAGCCCCCGCGCCCGCGCATGCGTAGTAGCACCCGCGCCCGCGCATGCGCCGTAGCCACCGCGCCCGCGCATGCGCCGTAGACCCCGCGCATGCGCAGTAGCACCCGCGCCCGCGCATGCGCAGTAGCCACCGCGCCCGCGCATGCGCCGTAGCCACCGCGCCCGCGCATGCGCAGTAGCCACCGCGCCCGCGCATGCGCAGTACACCCCACGCCCGCGCATGCGCAGTAGCCACCGCGCCCCCGCATGCGCAGTAGCCACCGCGCCCGCGCATGTGCCGTAGCCACCGCGCCCGCGCATGCGCCGTAGCGCCCGCGCCCGCGCATGCGCAGTAGCCCCCGCGCCCGCGCATGCGTAGTAGCCACCGCGCCCGAGCATGCGCAGTACACCCCGCGCTGGCGCATGCGCAGTAGCCACCGCGCCCGCGCATGCGCCGTAGCCCCCGCGCCCGCGCATGCGCCGTAGCCACCGCGCCCGCGCATGCGCAGTACACCCCACGCCCGCGCATGCGCAGTAGCCACCGCGCCCCCGCATGCGCAGTAGCCACCGCGCCCCCGCATGCGCAGTAGCCCCCGCGCCCGCGCATGCGCAGTAGCCCCCGCGCCCGCGCATGTGCCGTAGCCACCGCGCCCGCGCATGCGCAGTAGCCACCGCGCCCGCGCATGCGCAGTAGCCACCGCGCCCGTGCGGGCGTGCCGAGTGGGGGCTCCGCGCAGAGGGGCAGCGCGCCCGCGCATGATGCGCAGAGGTTTCTTTCGGACCTGGGCTGCATTTCCATCCCCCGCTCTGGGAGTCACCCGGTGCGTTAGGAGCGAGCCGATCCCGCTCCCTGAGACACAAGGGCTTGCTCGAGGAGACTGTTCCTGTTCCTCTCTTCCAGCCACTCTGCTCTCCCCAAAACACCCATTTCCTCGGAGCTCCTCTGCAACTGCATTTCCATGGACCCAGGGCTCCAGAAGCTGCAGAGTCGTGCAATGGGGTTTTTTTGGGAAGGGACCTTAAGCTCTTGCACTTCCACCTCTGTCATGAGAATCTCAGGGCTCTAAGACTCACAGAACCATTTGGGCTTGGAAGGACCTTCAAGCTCATCCAGTGCCAGCGCTGCCACGGGCAGGGACACCTCCCACTGTCCCGGGCTGCTCCCAGCCCCAGTGTGCAGCCTGGCCTGGAACATTCCAGGGCATCCAGGGGCAAATCCCCCTCTCTGGGCAGACAGAAGGAGCTAAACCTGGCTATTCCTGAGGGAGTGATGGCAGCACAGCCGAGTCCTGCATCCCTGATTCCCACGGGGAATCTCCATGTCCTTCCTGCTATGGGATCCAGGAGTTGCAGTAGGATTTTTGTGTTTGGTGCTGCATTCCCAGCATGGCAGAAGCTGTCACGCTCGGAAACACAGCCAGTGTGACAAGGTTTTGCTCCCTTTCTGCTTTGTTTTTGCTGTGTTTTGTTTCTCTCGACAGCTGGCTTAGAACTTGTGTGTTGCTGTTTAGACATCAAGCTTTGGGGCTGAGGTTTTTTTATTCCCAAGTGCTTGCTGGCAGTAAAAATACACTTCACATCTGCAGTGTGTGCACGTGGCTTGGGCTGTGGATTCACACTTCTGGGGCAAAAAGAAGTCCCTTCACACCTGTGCTGCTGGTGGTGTCCCCTGTGAGAAGTTTGGTGGCTCGTTTGTGGCTCTCTCAGTTGTTCCCTTTCACAGAGCTCGGCATTTCTCCCCTTTTCAGTTTCATCCTGCAGAGCTTCGTTCCTGCTGCCGCAGCGTGTTCTGAACCCTCCGCTCGCAGCCTGGGGGTGCCTTTTGTGCTGCTCCTCCGTGGGGCTGCCTTGAGAGCGGAATCAAGGTTGGAAAAGACCTCGGAGATCACTGAGTGCAACCAGCACCAGCACGGCCGGCGCTGACCACGTCCGCCCATGCCACAGCCACAGGTGTTGGAGCACTCCCAGGGGTGGGCACTCCAAACCTCCCTGGGCAGCTGTGCCAAGGCCTGAGCGCCCTTTCCATGGAGGAATTTCCCCAATATCCACCCTGAGCCTCCCCTGGCCCAGCCTGAGGCCGTTCCCTCTCCTCCTGTCCCTGTTCCCTGCGAGCAGAGCCCGACCCCCCCGGCTGCTCCCTCCTGTCAGGGACTTGTCCAGAGCCACAAGGTCCCCCCTGAGCCTCCTTTGCTGCAGGGCTGTGCCCCTTTCCCAGCTCTCTCAGGAACTCTCCAGCCCCTTGCCAGCTCCGTTCCCTTGCCTGGACTCGCTCCAGCCCCTCCGTGTCCCTCTTGTCCCAGAGGTGCTGCCAGCACTGCAGGTGCCCCAGCAGTGCCAGCACAGGGACGGGCCCAGCGCCCCGCGCATGCGCAGTGGGGGGTGAGGGGGGCCCAGTTCTCCCGCGCATGCGCAGTAGCCACCGCGCCCGCGCATGCGCCGTAGCCACCGCGCCCGCGCATGCGCAGTAGCCATCGCGCCCGAGCATGCCCCGTAGCCACCGCGCCCGCGCATGCGCAGTAGCCACCGCGCCCGCGCATGCGCCGTAGACCCCGCGCCCGCGCATGCGCAGTAGCCCCCGCGCCCGCGCATGCGTAGTAGCCACCGCGCCCGCGCATGCGCAGTACACCCCGCGCCCGCGCATGCGCAGTAGCCACCGCGCCCGCGCATGCGCCGTAGCCCCCGCGCCCGCGCATGCGCAGTAGTCCCCGCGCCCGCGCATGCGCAGTAGCACCCGCGCCCGCGCATGCGCCGTAGCCACCGCGCCCGCGCATGCGCCGTAGACCCCGCGCATGCGCAGTAGCACGCGCGCCCGCGCATGCGCAGTAGCCACCGCGCCCGCGCATGCGCAGTAGCCACCGCGCCCGCGCATGCGCCGTAGCCACCGAGCCCGCGCATGCGCAGTACACCCCGCGCCCGCGCATGCGCAGTAGCCACCGCGCCCGCGCATGCGCCGTAGCCCCCGCGCCCGCGCATGCGCAGTAGCCCCCGCGCCCGCGCATGCGTAGTAGCACCCGCGCCCGCGCATGCGCCGTAGCCACCGCGCCCGCGCATGCGCCGTAGACCCCGCGCATGCGCAGTAGCACCCGCGCCCGCGCATGCGCAGTAGCCACCGCGCCCGCGCATGCGCCGTAGCCACCGCGCCCGCGCATGCGCAGTAGCCACCGCGCCCGCGCATGCGCAGTACACCCCACGCCCGCGCATGCGCAGTAGCCACCGCGCCCCCGCATGCGCAGTAGCCACCGCGCCCGCGCATGTGCCGTAGCCACCGCGCCCGCGCATGCGCCGTAGCGCCCGCGCCCGCGCATGCGCAGTAGCCCCCGCGCCCGCGCATGCGTAGTAGCCACCGCGCCCGAGCATGCGCAGTACACCCCGCGCCGGCGCATGCGCAGTAGCCACCGCGCCCGCGCATGCGCCGTAGCCCCCGCGCCCGCGCATGCGCCGTAGCCACCGCGCCCGCGCATGCGCAGTACACCCCACGCCCGCGCATGCGCAGTAGCCACCGCGCCCCCGCATGCGCAGTAGCCACCGCGCCCCCGCATGCGCAGTAGCCCCCGCGCCCGCGCATGCGCAGTAGCCCCCGCGCCCGCGCATGTGCCGTAGCCACCGCGCCCGCGCATGCGCAGTAGCCACCGCGCCCGCGCATGCGCAGTAGCCACCGCGCCCGTGCGGGCGTGCCGAGTGGGGGCTCCGCGCAGAGGGGCAGCGCGCCCGCGCATGATGCGCAGAGGTTTCTTTCGGACCTGGGCTGCATTTCCATCCCCCGCTCTGGGAGTCACCCGGTGCGTTAGGAGCGAGCCGATCCCGCTCCCTGAGACACAAGGGCTTGCTCGAGGAGACTGTTCCTGTTCCTCTCTTCCAGCCACTCTGCTCTCCCCAAAACACCCATTTCCTCGGAGCTCCTCTGCAACTGCATTTCCATGGACCCAGGGCTCCAGAAGCTGCAGAGTCGTGCAATGGGGTTTTTTTGGGAAGGGACCTTAAGCTCTTGCACTTCCACCTCTGTCATGAGAATCTCAGGGCTCTAAGACTCACAGAACCATTTGGGCTTGGAAGGACCTTCAAGCTCATCCAGTGCCAGCGCTGCCACGGGCAGGGACACCTCCCACTGTCCCGGGCTGCTCCCAGCCCCAGTGTGCAGCCTGGCCTGGAACATTCCAGGGCATCCAGGGGCAAATCCCCCTCTCTGGGCAGACAGAAGGAGCTAAACCTGGCTATTCCTGAGGGAGTGATGGCAGCACAGCCGAGTCCTGCATCCCTGATTCCCACGGGGAATCTCCATGTCCTTCCTGCTATGGGATCCAGGAGTTGCAGTAGGATTTTTGTGTTTGGTGCTGCATTCCCAGCATGGCAGAAGCTGTCACGCTCGGAAACACAGCCAGTGTGACAAGGTTTTGCTCCCTTTCTGCTTTGTTTTTGCTGTGTTTTGTTTCTCTCGACAGCTGGCTTAGAACTTGTGTGTTGCTGTTTAGACATCAAGCTTTGGGGCTGAGGTTTTTTTATTCCCAAGTGCTTGCTGGCAGTAAAAATACACTTCACATCTGCAGTGTGTGCACGTGGCTTGGGCTGTGGATTCACACTTCTGGGGCAAAAAGAAGTCCCTTCACACCTGTGCTGCTGGTGGTGTCCCCTGTGAGAAGTTTGGTGGCTCGTTTGTGGCTCTCTCAGTTGTTCCCTTTCACAGAGCTCGGCATTTCTCCCCTTTTCAGTTTCATCCTGCAGAGCTTCGTTCCTGCTGCCGCAGCGTGTTCTGAACCCTCCGCTCGCAGCCTGGGGGTGCCTTTTGTGCTGCTCCTCCGTGGGGCTGCCTTGAGAGCGGAATCAAGGTTGGAAAAGACCTCGGAGATCACTGAGTGCAACCAGCACCAGCACGGCCGGCGCTGACCACGTCCGCCCATGCCACAGCCACAGGTGTTGGAGCACTCCCAGGGGTGGGCACTCCAAACCTCCCTGGGCAGCTGTGCCAAGGCCTGAGCGCCCTTTCCATGGAGGAATTTCCCCAATATCCACCCTGAGCCTCCCCTGGCCCAGCCTGAGGCCGTTCCCTCTCCTCCTGTCCCTGTTCCCTGCGAGCAGAGCCCGACCCCCCCGGCTGCTCCCTCCTGTCAGGGACTTGTCCAGAGCCACAAGGTCCCCCCTGAGCCTCCTTTGCTGCAGGGCTGTGCCCCTTTCCCAGCTCTCTCAGGAACTCTCCAGCCCCTTGCCAGCTCCGTTCCCTTGCCTGGACTCGCTCCAGCCCCTCCGTGTCCCTCTTGTCCCAGAGGTGCTGCCAGCACTGCAGGTGCCCCAGCAGTGCCAGCACAGGGACGGGCCCAGCGCCCCGCGCATGCGCAGTGGGGGGTGAGGGGGGCCCAGTTCTCCCGCGCATGCGCAGTAGCCACCGCGCCCGCGCATGCGCCGTAGCCACCGCGCCCGCGCATGCGCAGTAGCCATCGCGCCCGAGCATGCCCCGTAGCCACCGCGCCCGCGCATGCGCAGTAGCCACCGCGCCCGCGCATGCGCCGTAGCCCCCGCGCCCGCGCATGCGCAGTAGCCCCCGCGCCCGCGCATGCGTAGTAGCCACCGCGCCCGCGCATGCGCAGTACACCCCGCGCCCGCGCATGCGCAGTAGCCACCGCGCCCGCGCATGCGCCGTAGCCCCCGCGCCCGCGCATGCGCAGTAGTCCCCGCGCCCGCGCATGCGCAGTAGCACCCGCGCCCGCGCATGCGCCGTAGCCACCGCGCCCGCGCATGCGCCGTAGACCCCGCGCATGCGCAGTAGCACGCGCGCCCGCGCATGCGCAGTAGCCACCGCGCCCGCGCATGCGCAGTAGCCACCGCGCCCGCGCATGCGCCGTAGCCACCGCGCCCGCGCATGCGCAGTACACCCCGCGCCCGCGCATGCGCAGTAGCCACCGCGCCCGCGCATGCGCCGTAGCCCCCGCGCCCGCGCATGCGCAGTAGCCCCCGCGCCCGCGCATGCGTAGTAGCACCCGCGCCCGCGCATGCGCCGTAGCCCCCGCGCCCGCGCATGCGCCGTAGACCCCGCGCATGCGCAGTAGCACCCGCGCCCGCGCATGCGCAGTAGCCACCGCGCCCGCGCATGCGCCGTAGCCACCGCGCCCGCGCATGCGCCGTAGCCACCGCGCCCGCGCATGCGCCGTAGCCACCGCGCCCGCGCATGCGCAGTACACCCCACGCCCGCGCATGCGCAGTAGCCACCGCGCCCCCGCATGCGCAGTAGCCACCGCGCCCCCGCATGCGCAGTAGCCCCCGCGCCCGCGCATGCGCAGTAGCCACCGCGCCCGCGCATGTGCCGTAGCCACCGCGCCCGCGCATGCGCCGTAGCGCCCGCGCCCGCGCATGCGCAGTAGCCCCCGCGCCCGCGCATGCGTAGTAGCCACCGCGCCCGAGCATGCGCAGTACACCCGCGCCCGCGCATGCGCAGTAGCCACCGCGCCCGCGCATGCGCAGTAGCACCCGCGCCCGAGCATGCGCCGTAGCCACCGCGCCCGCGCATGCGCCGTAGACCCCGCGCATGCGCAGTAGCACGCGCGCCCGCGCATGCGCAGTAGCCACCGCGCTGGCGCATGCGCAGTAGCCACCGCGCCCGCGCATGCGCCGTAGCCACCGCGCCCGCGCATGCGCAGTACACCCCGCGCCCGCGCATGCGCAGTAGCCACCGCGCCCGCGCATGCGCAGTAGCCCCCGCGCCCGCGCATGCGTAGTAGCACCCGCGCCCGCGCATGCGCCGTAGCCACCGCGCCCGCGCATGCGCCGTAGACCACGCGCGTGCGCAGTCGCACGCGCGCCCGCGCATGCGCAGTAGCCACCGCGCCCGCGCATGCGCCGTAGCCACCGCGCCCGCGCATGCGCAGTACACCCCACGCCCGCGCATGCGCAGTAGCCACCGCGCCCCCGCATGCGCAGTAGCCACCGCGCCCCCGCATGCGCAGTAGCCCCCGCGCCCGCGCATGCGCAGTAGCCCCCGCGCCCGCGCATGTGCCGTAGCCACCGCGCCCGCGCATGCGCAGTAGCCACCGCGCCCGCGCATGCGCGGTAGCCACCGCGCCCGTGCGGGCGTGCCGAGTGGGGGCTCCGCGCAGAGGGGCAGCGCGCCCGCGCATGATGCGCAGAGGTTTCTTTCGGACCTGGGCTGCATTTCCATCCCCCGCTCTGGGAGTCACCCGGTGCGTTAGGAGCGAGCCGATCCCGCTCCCTGAGACACAAGGGCTTGCTCGAGGAGACTGTTCCTGTTCCTCTCTTCCAGCCACTCTGCTCTCCCCAAAACACCCATTTCCTCGGAGCTCCTCTGCAACTGCATTTCCATGGACCCAGGGCTCCAGAAGCTGCAGAGTCGTGCAATGGGGTTTTTTTGGGAAGGGACCTTAAGCTCTTGCACTTCCACCTCTGTCATGAGAATCTCAGGGCTCTAAGACTCACAGAACCATTTGGGCTTGGAAGGACCTTCAAGCTCATCCAGTGCCAGCGCTGCCACGGGCAGGGACACCTCCCACTGTCCCGGGCTGCTCCCAGCCCCAGTGTGCAGCCTGGCCTGGAACATTCCAGGGCATCCAGGGGCAAATCCCCCTCTCTGGGCAGACAGAAGGAGCTAAACCTGGCTATTCCTGAGGGAGTGATGGCAGCACAGCCGAGTCCTGCATCCCTGATTCCCACGGGGAATCTCCATGTCCTTCCTGCTATGGGATCCAGGAGTTGCAGTAGGATTTTTGTGTTTGGTGCTGCATTCCCAGCATGGGCAGAAGCTGTCACGCTCGGAAACACAGCCAGTGTGACAAGGTTTTGCTCCCTTTCTGCTTTGTTTTTGCTGTGTTTTGTTTCTCTCGACAGCTGGCTTAGAACTTGTGTGTTGCTGTTTAGACATCAAGCTTTGGGGCTGAGGTTTTTTTATTCCCAAGTGCTTGCTGGCAGTAAAAATACACTTCACATCTGCAGTGTGTGCACGTGGCTTGGGCTGTGGATTCACACTTCTGGGGCAAAAAGAAGTCCCTTCACACCTGTGCTGCTGGTGGTGTCCCCTGTGAGAAGTTTGGTGGCTCGTTTGTGGCTCTCTCAGTTGTTCCCTTTCACAGAGCTCGGCATTTCTCCCCTTTTCAGTTTCATCCTGCAGAGCTTCGTTCCTGCTGCCGCAGCGTGTTCTGAACCCTCCGCTCGCAGCCTGGGGGTGCCTTTTGTGCTGCTCCTCCGTGGGGCTGCCTTGAGAGCGGAATCAAGGTTGGAAAAGACCTCGGAGATCACTGAGTGCAACCAGCACCAGCACGGCCGGCGCTGACCACGTCCGCCCATGCCACAGCCACAGGTGTTGGAGCACTCCCAGGGGTGGGCACTCCAAACCTCCCTGGGCAGCTGTGCCAAGGCCTGAGCGCCCTTTCCATGGAGGAATTTCCCCAATATCCACCCTGAGCCTCCCCTGGCCCAGCCTGAGGCCGTTCCCTCTCCTCCTGTCCCTGTTCCCTGCGAGCAGAGCCCGACCCCCCCGGCTGCTCCCTCCTGTCAGGGACTTGTCCAGAGCCACAAGGTCCCCCCTGAGCCTCCTTTGCTCCGGGCTGTGCCCCTTTCCCAGCTCTCTCAGGAACTCTCCAGCCCCTTGCCAGCTCCGTTCCCTTGCCTGGACTCGCTCCAGCCCCTCCGTGTCCCTCTTGTCCCAGAGGTGCTGCCGGCACTGCAGGTGCCCCAGCAGTGCCAGCACAGGGACGGGCCCAGCGCCCCGCGCATGCGCAGTGGGGGGTGAGGGGGGCCCAGTTCTCCCGCGCATGCGCAGTGGTGTGGGGGTAGGGCCAGCGCGTCCGCGCATGCGTAGTAGCACCCGCGCCCCCGCATGCGCAGTAGCCACCGCGCCCGCGCATGCGCCGTAGCACCCGCGCCCGCGCATGCGCAGTAGCCACCGCGCCCGCGCATGCGTAGTAGCACCCGCGCCCGCGCATGCGCCGTAGCCACCGCGCCCGCGCATGCGCCGTAGACCCCGCGCATGCGCAGTAGCACCCGCGCCCGCGCATGCGCCGTAGCCACCGCGCCCGCGCATGCGCAGTAGCCACCGCGCCCGCGCATGCGCCGTAGCCACCGCGCCCGCGCATGCGCAGTACACCCCACGCCCGCGCATGCGCAGTAGCCACCGCGCCCCCGCATGCGCAGTAGCCACCGCGCCCCCGCATGCGCAGTAGCCCCCGCGCCCCCGCATGCGCAGTAGCCCCCGCGCCCGCGCATGTGCCGTAGCCACCGCGCCCGCGCATGCGCAGTAGCCACCGCGCCCGCGCATGCGCGGTAGCCACCGCGCCCGTGCGGGCGTGCCGAGTGGGGGCTCCGCGCAGAGGGGCAGCGCGCCCGCGCATGATGCGCAGAGGTTTCTTTCGGACCTGGGCTGCATTTCCATCCCCCGCTCTGGGAGTCACCCGGTGCGTTAGGAGCGAGCCGATCCCGCTCCCTGAGACACAAGGGCTTGCTCGAGGAGACTGTTCCTGTTCCTCTCTTCCAGCCACTCTGCTCTCCCCAAAACACCCATTTCCTCGGAGCTCCTCTGCAACTGCATTTCCATGGACCCAGGGCTCCAGAAGCTGCAGAGTCGTGCAATGGGGTTTTTTTGGGAAGGGACCTTAAGCTCTTGCACTTCCACCTCTGTCATGAGAATCTCAGGGCTCTAAGACTCACAGAACCATTTGGGCTTGGAAGGACCTTCAAGCTCATCCAGTGCCAGCGCTGCCACGGGCAGGGACACCTCCCACTGTCCCGGGCTGCTCCCAGCCCCAGTGTGCAGCCTGGCCTGGAACATTCCAGGGCATCCAGGGGCAAATCCCCCTCTCTGGGCAGACAGAAGGAGCTAAACCTGGCTATTCCTGAGGGAGTGATGGCAGCACAGCCGAGTCCTGCATCCCTGATTCCCACGGGGAATCTCCATGTCCTTCCTGCTATGGGATCCAGGAGTTGCAGTAGGATTTTTGTGTTTGGTGCTGCATTCCCAGCATGGGCAGAAGCTGTCACGCTCGGAAACACAGCCAGTGTGACAAGGTTTTGCTCCCTTTCTGCTTTGTTTTTGCTGTGTTTTGTTTCTCTCGACAGCTGGCTTAGAACTTGTGTGTTGCTGTTTAGACATCAAGCTTTGGGGCTGAGGTTTTTTTATTCCCAAGTGCTTGCTGGCAGTAAAAATACACTTCACATCTGCAGTGTGTGCACGTGGCTTGGGCTGTGGATTCACACTTCTGGGGCAAAAAGAAGTCCCTTCACACCTGTGCTGCTGGTGGTGTCCCCTGTGAGAAGTTTGGTGGCTCGTTTGTGGCTCTCTCAGTTGTTCCCTTTCACAGAGCTCGGCATTTCTCCCCTTTTCAGTTTCATCCTGCAGAGCTTCGTTCCTGCTGCCGCAGCGTGTTCTGAACCCTCCGCTCGCAGCCTGGGGGTGCCTTTTGTGCTGCTCCTCCGTGGGGCTGCCTTGAGAGCGGAATCAAGGTTGGAAAAGACCTCGGAGATCACTGAGTGCAACCAGCACCAGCACGGCCGGCGCTGACCACGTCCGCCCATGCCACAGCCACAGGTGTTGGAGCACTCCCAGGGGTGGGCACTCCAAACCTCCCTGGGCAGCTGTGCCAAGGCCTGAGCGCCCTTTCCATGGAGGAATTTCCCCAATATCCACCCTGAGCCTCCCCTGGCCCAGCCTGAGGCCGTTCCCTCTCCTCCTGTCCCTGTTCCCTGCGAGCAGAGCCCGACCCCCCCGGCTGCTCCCTCCTGTCAGGGACTTGTCCAGAGCCACAAGGTCCCCCCTGAGCCTCCTTTGCTCCGGGCTGTGCCCCTTTCCCAGCTCTCTCAGGAACTCTCCAACCCCTTGCCAGCTCCGTTCCCTTGCCTGGACTGGCTCCAGCCCCTCCGTGTCCCTCTTGTCCCAGAGGTGCTGCCAGCACTGCAGGTGCCCCAGCAGTGCCAGCACAGGGACGGGCCCAGCGCCCCGCGCATGCGCAGTGGGGGGTGAGGGGGGCCCAGTTCTCCCGCGCATGCGCAGTGGTGTGGGGGTAGGGCCAGCGCGCCCGCGCATGCGTAGTAGCACCCGCGCCCCAGCATGCGCCGTAGCCACCGCGCCCGCGCATGCGCCGTAGACCCCGCGCATGCGCAGTAGCACCCGCGCCCGCGCATGCGCCGTAGCCCCCGCGCCCGCGCATGCGCAGTAGCCCCCGCGCCCGCGCATGCGTAGTAGCCACCGCGCCCGCGCATGCGCAGTACACCCCGCGCCCGCGCATGCGCAGTAGCCACCGCGCCCGCGCATGCGCCGTAGCCCCCGCGCCCGCGCATGCGCAGTAGTCCCCGCGCCCGCGCATGCGCAGTAGCACCCGCGCCCGCGCATGCGCCGTAGCCACCGCGCCCGCGCATGCGCCGTAGACCCCGCGCATGCGCAGTAGCACGCGCGCCCGCGCATGCGCAGTAGCCACCGCGCCCGCGCATGCGCAGTAGCCACCGCGCCCGCGCATGCGCCGTAGCCACCGCGCCCGCGCATGCGCAGTAGCACCCGCGCCCGCGCATGCGCAGTAGCCACCGCGCCCGCGCATGCGCCGTAGCCCCCGCGCCCGCGCATGCGCAGTAGCCCCCGCGCCCGCGCATGCGTAGTAGCACCCGCGCCCGCGCATGCGCCGTAGCCACCGCGCCCGCGCATGCGCCGTAGACCCCGCGCATGCGCAGTAGCACCCGCGCCCGCGCATGCGCAGTAGCCACCGCGCCCGCGCATGCGCCGTAGCCACCGCGCCCGCGCATGCGCCGTAGCCACCGCGCCCGCGCATGCGCAGTAGCCACCGCGCCCGAGCATGCCCCGTAGCCACCGCGCCCGCGCATGCGCCGTAGCCACCGAGCCCGCGCATGCGCAGTACACCCCGCGCCCGCGCATGCGCAGTAGCCACCGCGCCCGCGCATGCGCCGTAGCCCCCGCGCCCGCGCATGCGCAGTAGCCACAGCGCCCGGGCATGCGCAGTAGCCACCGCGCCCGCGCATGCGCCGTAGACCCCGCGCCCGCGCATGCGCAGTAGCCACCGCGCCCGCGCATGCGCCGTAGACCCCGCGCCCGCGCATGCGCAGTAGCCACCGCGACCGCGCATGCGTAGTAGCACCCGATCCCGCGCATGCGCCGTAGCCACCGCGCCCGCGCATGCGCCGTAGCCACGGCGCCCGCGCATGCGCCGTAGCCCCCGCGCCCGCGCATGCGCAGTAGCCACCGGGCCCGCGCATGCGCAGTATCCCCCGCGCCCGCGCAAGCGCCGTAACCCCCGCGCCCGCGCATGCGCCGGACCAGCCGCGCCCGCGCATGCGCAGTAGCCCCCGCGCCCGCGCATGCGCCGTAGACCCCGCGCCCGCGCATGCGCCGTAGCCACCGCGCCCACGCCCGAGCATGCGCCGTAGCCCCCGCGCCCGCGCATGCGCCGTAGCCACCGCGCCCGCGCATGCGCCGTAGCCCCCGCGCCCGCGCATGCGCAGTAGCCACTTCGCCCGCGCATGCGCCGTAGCCACCGCGCCCGCGCATGCGCAGTAGCCCACACCCTCGCGCATGCGCAGTAGCCACCGCGCCCGCGCATGCGCCGCAGCCACCGCGCCCGCGCATGCGCCGTAGCCCCCGCGCCCGCGCATGCGCAGTAGCCACCGCGCCCGCGCATGCGTAGTAGCACCCGATCCCGCGCATGCGCCGTAGCCCCCGCGCCCGCGCATGCGCCGTAGCCACCGCGCCCGCGCATGCGCAGTAGCCCCCGCGCCCGCGCATGCGCAGTAGCACCCGCGCCCGCGCATGCGCCGTAGCCACCGCGCCCGCGCATGCGCCGTAGACCCCGCGCATGCGCAGTAGCACGCGCGCCCGCGCATGCGCAGTAGCCACCGCGCTGGCGCATGCGCAGTAGCCACCGCGCCCGCGCATGCGCCGTAGCCACCGCGCCCGCGCATGCGCAGTACACCCCGCGCCCGCGCATGCGCAGTAGCCACCGCGCCCGCGCATGCGCCGTAGCCACCGCGCCCGCGCATGCGCAGTAGCCCCCGCGCCCGCGCATGCGTAGTAGCACCCGCGCCCGCGCATGCGCCGTAGCCACCGCGCCCGCGCATGCGCCGTAGACCCCGCGCATGCGCAGTAGCACCCGCGCCCGCGCATGCGCAGTAGCCACCGCGCCCGCGCATGCGCCGTAGCCACCGCGCCCGCGCATGCGCCGTAGCCACCGCGCCCGCGCATGCGCAGTACACCCCACGCCCGCGCATGCGCAGTAGCCACCGCGCCCCCGCATGCGCAGTAGCCACCGCGCCCCCGCATGCGCAGTAGCCCCCGCGCCCGCGCATGCGCAGTAGCCCCCGCGCCCGCGCATGTGCCGTAGCCACCGCGCCCGCGCATGCGCAGTAGCCACCGCGCCCGCGCATGCGCAGTAGCCACCGCGCCCGTGCGGGCGTGCCGAGTGGGGGCTCCGCGCAGAGGGGCAGCGCGCCCGCGCATGATGCGCAGAGGTTTCTTTCGGACCTGGGCTGCATTTCCATCCCCCGCTCTGGGAGTCACCCGGTGCGTTAGGAGCGAGCCGATCCCGCTCCCTGAGACACAAGGGCTTGCTCGAGGAGACTGTTCCTGTTCCTCTCTTCCAGCCACTCTGCTCTCCCCAAAACACCCATTTCCTCGGAGCTCCTCTGCAACTGCATTTCCATGGACCCAGGGCTCCAGAAGCTGCAGAGTCGTGCAATGGGGTTTTTTTGGGAAGGGACCTTAAGCTCTTGCACTTCCACCTCTGTCATGAGAATCTCAGGGCTCTAAGACTCACAGAACCATTTGGGCTTGGAAGGACCTTCAAGCTCATCCAGTGCCAGCGCTGCCACGGGCAGGGACACCTCCCACTGTCCCGGGCTGCTCCCAGCCCCAGTGTGCAGCCTGGCCTGGAACATTCCAGGGCATCCAGGGGCAAATCCCCCTCTCTGGGCAGACAGAAGGAGCTAAACCTGGCTATTCCTGAGGGAGTGATGGCAGCACAGCCGAGTCCTGCATCCCTGATTCCCACGGGGAATCTCCATGTCCTTCCTGCTATGGGATCCAGGAGTTGCAGTAGGATTTTTGTGTTTGGTGCTGCATTCCCAGCATGGCAGAAGCTGTCACGCTCGGAAACACAGCCAGTGTGACAAGGTTTTGCTCCCTTTCTGCTTTGTTTTTGCTGTGTTTTGTTTCTCTCGACAGCTGGCTTAGAACTTGTGTGTTGCTGTTTAGACATCAAGCTTTGGGGCTGAGGTTTTTTTATTCCCAAGTGCTTGCTGGCAGTAAAAATACACTTCACATCTGCAGTGTGTGCACGTGGCTTGGGCTGTGGATTCACACTTCTGGGGCAAAAAGAAGTCCCTTCACACCTGTGCTGCTGGTGGTGTCCCCTGTGAGAAGTTTGGTGGCTCGTTTGTGGCTCTCTCAGTTGTTCCCTTTCACAGAGCTCGGCATTTCTCCCCTTTTCAGTTTCATCCTGCAGAGCTTCGTTCCTGCTGCCGCAGCGTGTTCTGAACCCTCCGCTCGCAGCCTGGGGGTGCCTTTTGTGCTGCTCCTCCGTGGGGCTGCCTTGAGAGCGGAATCAAGGTTGGAAAAGACCTCGGAGATCACTGAGTGCAACCAGCACCAGCACGGCCGGCGCTGACCACGTCCGCCCATGCCACAGCCACAGGTGTTGGAGCACTCCCAGGGGTGGGCACTCCAAACCTCCCTGGGCAGCTGTGCCAAGGCCTGAGCGCCCTTTCCATGGAGGAATTTCCCCAATATCCACCCTGAGCCTCCCCTGGCCCAGCCTGAGGCCGTTCCCTCTCCTCCTGTCCCTGTTCCCTGCGAGCAGAGCCCGACCCCCCCGGCTGCTCCCTCCTGTCAGGGACTTGTCCAGAGCCACAAGGTCCCCCCTGAGCCTCCTTTGCTCCGGGCTGTGCCCCTTTCCCAGCTCTCTCAGGAACTCTCCAACCCCTTGCCAGCTCCGTTCCCTTGCCTGGACTGGCTCCAGCCCCTCCGTGTCCCTCTTGTCCCAGAGGTGCTGCCAGCACTGCAGGTGCCCCAGCAGTGCCAGCACAGGGACGGGCCCAGCGCCCCGCGCATGCGCAGTGGGGGGTGAGGGGGGCCCAGTTCTCCCGCGCATGCGCAGTGGTGTGGGGGTAGGGCCAGCGCGTCCGCGCATGCGTAGTAGCACCCGCGCCCGCGCATTCGCAGTAGCCACCGCGCCCGCGCATGCGCCGTAGCCCCCGCGCCCGCGCATGCGCAGTAGCCCCCGCGCCCGCGCATGCGTAGTAGCACCCGCGCCCGCGCATGCGCCGTAGCCACCGCGCCCGCGCATGCGCCGTAGACCCCGCGCATGCGCAGTAGCACCCGCGCCCGCGCATGCGCAGTAGCCACCGCGCCCGCGCATGCGCCGTAGCCACCGCGCCCGCGCATGCGCCGTAGACCCCGCGCCCGCGCATGCGCAGTACACCCCACGCCCGCGCATGCGCAGTAGCCACCGCGCCCCCGCATGCGCAGTAGCCACCGCGCCCCCGCATGCGCAGTAGCCCCCGCGCCCGCGCATGCGCCGTAGCACCCGCGCCCGCGCATGCGCCGTAGCCACCGCGCCCGCGCATGCGTAGTAGCACCCGCGCCCGCGCATGCGCAGTAGCCACCGCGCCCGCGCATGCGCCGTAGCCACCGCGCCCGCGCATGCGCCGTAGACCCCGCGCCCGCGCATGCGCAGTACACCCCACGCCCGCGCATGCGCAGTAGCCACCGCGCCCCCGCATGCGCAGTAGCCACCGCGCCCCCGCATGCGCAGTAGCCCCCGCGCCCGCGCATGCGCAGTAGCCCCCGCGCCCGCGCATGTGCCGTAGCCACCGCGCCCGCGCATGCGCAGTAGCCACCGCGCCCGCGCATGCGCAGTAGCCACCGCGCCCGTGCGGGCGTGCCGAGTGGGGGCTCCGCGCAGAGGGGCAGCGCGCCCGCGCATGATGCGCAGAGGTTTCTTTCGGACCTGGGCTGCATTTCCATCCCCCGCTCTGGGAGTCACCCGGTGCGTTAGGAGCGAGCCGATCCCGCTCCCTGAGACACAAGGGCTTGCTCGAGGAGACTGTTCCTGTTCCTCTCTTCCAGCCACTCTGCTCTCCCCAAAACACCCATTTCCTCGGAGCTCCTCTGCAACTGCATTTCCATGGACCCAGGGCTCCAGAAGCTGCAGAGTCGTGCAATGGGGTTTTTTTGGGAAGGGACCTTAAGCTCTTGCACTTCCACCTCTGTCATGAGAATCTCAGGGCTCTAAGACTCACAGAACCATTTGGGCTTGGAAGGACCTTCAAGCTCATCCAGTGCCAGCGCTGCCACGGGCAGGGACACCTCCCACTGTCCCGGGCTGCTCCCAGCCCCAGTGTGCAGCCTGGCCTGGAACATTCCAGGGCATCCAGGGGCAAATCCCCCTCTCTGGGCAGACAGAAGGAGCTAAACCTGGCTATTCCTGAGGGAGTGATGGCAGCACAGCCGAGTCCTGCATCCCTGATTCCCACGGGGAATCTCCATGTCCTTCCTGCTATGGGATCCAGGAGTTGCAGTAGGATTTTTGTGTTTGGTGCTGCATTCCCAGCATAGGCAGAAGCTGTCACGCTCGGAAACACAGCCAGTGTGACAAGGTTTTGCTCCCTTTCTGCTTTGTTTTTGCTGTGTTTTGTTTCTCTCGACAGCTGGCTTAGAACTTGTGTGTTGCTGTTTAGACATCAAGCTTTGGGGCTGAGGTTTTTTTATTCCCAAGTGCTTGCTGGCAGTAAAAATACACTTCACATCTGCAGTGTGTGCACGTGGCTTGGGCTGTGGATTCACACTTCTGGGGCAAAAAGAAGTCCCTTCACACCTGTGCTGCTGGTGGTGTCCCCTGTGAGAAGTTTGGTGGCTCGTTTGTGGCTCTCTCAGTTGTTCCCTTTCACAGAGCTCGGCATTTCTCCCCTTTTCAGTTTCATCCTGCAGAGCTTCGTTCCTGCTGCCGCAGCGTGTTCTGAACCCTCCGCTCGCAGCCTGGGGGTGCCTTTTGTGCTGCTCCTCCGTGGGGCTGCCTTGAGAGCGGAATCAAGGTTGGAAAAGACCTCGGAGATCACTGAGTGCAACCAGCACCAGCACGGCCGGCGCTGACCACGTCCGTCCATGCCACAGCCACAGGTGTTGGAGCACTCCCAGGGGTGGGCACTCCAAACCTCCCTGGGCAGCTGTGCCAAGGCCTGAGCGCCCTTTCCATGGAGGAATTTCCCCAATATCCACCCTGAGCCTCCCCTGGCCCAGCCTGAGGCCGTTCCCTCTCCTCCTGTCCCTGTTCCCTGCGAGCAGAGCCCGACCCCCCCGGCTGCTCCCTCCTGTCAGGGACTTGTCCAGAGCCACAAGGTCCCCCCTGAGCCTCCTTTGCTCCGGGCTGTGCCCCTTTCCCAGCTCTCTCAGGAACTCTCCAGCCCCTTGCCAGCTCCGTTCCCTTGCCTGGACTCGCTCCAGCCCCTCCGTGTCCCTCTTGTCCCAGAGGTGCTGCCAGCACTGCAGGTGCCCCAGCAGTGCCAGCACAGGGACGGGCCCAGCGCCCCGCGCATGCGCAGTGGGGGGTGAGGGGGGCCCAGTTCTCCCGCGCATGCGCAGTGGTGTGGGGGTAGGGCCAGCGCGTCCGCGCATGCGTAGTAGCACCCGCGCCCCCGCATGCGCAGTAGCCACCGCGCCCGCGCATGCGCCGTAGCACCCGCGCCCGCGCATGCGCAGTAGCCCCCGCGCCCGCGCATGCGTAGTAGCACCCGCGCCCGCGCATGCGCCGTAGCCACCGCGCCCGCGCATGCGCCGTAGACCCCGCGCATGCGCAGTAGCACCCGCGCCCGCGCATGCGCAGTAGCCACCGCGCCCGCGCATGCGCAGTAGCCCCCGCGCCCGCGCATGCGTAGTAGCCACCGCGCCCGAGCATGCGCAGTACACCCCGCGCCCGCGCATGCGCAGTAGCCACCGCGCCCGCGCATGCGCCGTAGACCCCGCGCCCGCGCATGCGCAGTAGCCCCCGCGCCCGCGCATGCGCAGTAGCACCCGCGCCCGCGCATGCGCCGTAGCCACCGCGCCCGCGCATGCGCCGTAGACCCCGCGCATGCGCAGTAGCACGCGCGCCCGCGCATGCGCAGTAGCCACCGCGCCCGCGCATGCGCAGTAGCCACCGCGCCCGCGCATGCGCCGTAGCCACCGAGCCCGCGCATGCGCAGTACACCCCGCGCCCGCGCATGCGCAGTAGCCACCGCGCCCGCGCATGCGCCGTAGCCCCCGCGCCCGCGCATGCGCAGTAGCCCCCGCGCCCGCGCATGCGTAGTAGCACCCGCGCCCGCGCATGCGCCGTAGCCACCGCGCCCGCGCATGCGCCGTAGACCCCGCGCATGCGCAGTAGCACCCGCGCCCGCGCATGCGCAGTAGCCACCGCGCCCGCGCATGCGCCGTAGCCACCGCGCCCGCGCATGCGCAGTAGCCACCGCGCCCGCGCATGCGCAGTACACCCCACGCCCGCGCATGCGCAGTAGCCACCGCGCCCCCGCATGCGCAGTAGCCACCGCGCCCGCGCATGTGCCGTAGCCACCGCGCCCGCGCATGCGCCGTAGCGCCCGCGCCCGCGCATGCGCAGTAGCCCCCGCGCCCGCGCATGCGTAGTAGCCACCGCGCCCGAGCATGCGCAGTACACCCCGCGCTGGCGCATGCGCAGTAGCCACCGCGCCCGCGCATGCGCCGTAGCCCCCGCGCCCGCGCATGCGCCGTAGCCACCGCGCCCGCGCATGCGCAGTACACCCCACGCCCGCGCATGCGCAGTAGCCACCGCGCCCCCGCATGCGCAGTAGCCACCGCGCCCCCGCATGCGCAGTAGCCCCCGCGCCCGCGCATGCGCAGTAGCCCCCGCGCCCGCGCATGTGCCGTAGCCACCGCGCCCGCGCATGCGCAGTAGCCACCGCGCCCGCGCATGCGCAGTAGCCACCGCGCCCGTGCGGGCGTGCCGAGTGGGGGCTCCGCGCAGAGGGGCAGCGCGCCCGCGCATGATGCGCAGAGGTTTCTTTCGGACCTGGGCTGCATTTCCATCCCCCGCTCTGGGAGTCACCCGGTGCGTTAGGAGCGAGCCGATCCCGCTCCCTGAGACACAAGGGCTTGCTCGAGGAGACTGTTCCTGTTCCTCTCTTCCAGCCACTCTGCTCTCCCCAAAACACCCATTTCCTCGGAGCTCCTCTGCAACTGCATTTCCATGGACCCAGGGCTCCAGAAGCTGCAGAGTCGTGCAATGGGGTTTTTTTGGGAAGGGACCTTAAGCTCTTGCACTTCCACCTCTGTCATGAGAATCTCAGGGCTCTAAGACTCACAGAACCATTTGGGCTTGGAAGGACCTTCAAGCTCATCCAGTGCCAGCGCTGCCACGGGCAGGGACACCTCCCACTGTCCCGGGCTGCTCCCAGCCCCAGTGTGCAGCCTGGCCTGGAACATTCCAGGGCATCCAGGGGCAAATCCCCCTCTCTGGGCAGACAGAAGGAGCTAAACCTGGCTATTCCTGAGGGAGTGATGGCAGCACAGCCGAGTCCTGCATCCCTGATTCCCACGGGGAATCTCCATGTCCTTCCTGCTATGGGATCCAGGAGTTGCAGTAGGATTTTTGTGTTTGGTGCTGCATTCCCAGCATGGCAGAAGCTGTCACGCTCGGAAACACAGCCAGTGTGACAAGGTTTTGCTCCCTTTCTGCTTTGTTTTTGCTGTGTTTTGTTTCTCTCGACAGCTGGCTTAGAACTTGTGTGTTGCTGTTTAGACATCAAGCTTTGGGGCTGAGGTTTTTTTATTCCCAAGTGCTTGCTGGCAGTAAAAATACACTTCACATCTGCAGTGTGTGCACGTGGCTTGGGCTGTGGATTCACACTTCTGGGGCAAAAAGAAGTCCCTTCACACCTGTGCTGCTGGTGGTGTCCCCTGTGAGAAGTTTGGTGGCTCGTTTGTGGCTCTCTCAGTTGTTCCCTTTCACAGAGCTCGGCATTTCTCCCCTTTTCAGTTTCATCCTGCAGAGCTTCGTTCCTGCTGCCGCAGCGTGTTCTGAACCCTCCGCTCGCAGCCTGGGGGTGCCTTTTGTGCTGCTCCTCCGTGGGGCTGCCTTGAGAGCGGAATCAAGGTTGGAAAAGACCTCGGAGATCACTGAGTGCAACCAGCACCAGCACGGCCGGCGCTGACCACGTCCGCCCATGCCACAGCCACAGGTGTTGGAGCACTCCCAGGGGTGGGCACTCCAAACCTCCCTGGGCAGCTGTGCCAAGGCCTGAGCGCCCTTTCCATGGAGGAATTTCCCCAATATCCACCCTGAGCCTCCCCTGGCCCAGCCTGAGGCCGTTCCCTCTCCTCCTGTCCCTGTTCCCTGCGAGCAGAGCCCGACCCCCCCGGCTGCTCCCTCCTGTCAGGGACTTGTCCAGAGCCACAAGGTCCCCCCTGAGCCTCCTTTGCTGCAGGGCTGTGCCCCTTTCCCAGCTCTCTCAGGAACTCTCCAGCCCCTTGCCAGCTCCGTTCCCTTGCCTGGACTCGCTCCAGCCCCTCCGTGTCCCTCTTGTCCCAGAGGTGCTGCCAGCACTGCAGGTGCCCCAGCAGTGCCAGCACAGGGACGGGCCCAGCGCCCCGCGCATGCGCAGTGGGGGGTGAGGGGGGCCCAGTTCTCCCGCGCATGCGCAGTAGCCACCGCGCCCGCGCATGCGCCGTAGCCACCGCGCCCGCGCATGCGCAGTAGCCATCGCGCCCGAGCATGCCCCGTAGCCACCGCGCCCGCGCATGCGCAGTAGCCACCGCGCCCGCGCATGCGCCGTAGCCCCCGCGCCCGCGCATGCGCAGTAGCCCCCGCGCCCGCGCATGCGTAGTAGCCACCGCGCCCGCGCATGCGCAGTACACCCCGCGCCCGCGCATGCGCAGTAGCCACCGCGCCCGCGCATGCGCCGTAGCCCCCGCGCCCGCGCATGCGCAGTAGTCCCCGCGCCCGCGCATGCGCAGTAGCACCCGCGCCCGCGCATGCGCCGTAGCCACCGCGCCCGCGCATGCGCCGTAGACCCCGCGCATGCGCAGTAGCACGCGCGCCCGCGCATGCGCAGTAGCCACCGCGCCCGCGCATGCGCAGTAGCCACCGCGCCCGCGCATGCGCCGTAGCCACCGCGCCCGCGCATGCGCAGTACACCCCGCGCCCGCGCATGCGCAGTAGCCACCGCGCCCGCGCATGCGCCGTAGCCCCCGCGCCCGCGCATGCGCAGTAGCCCCCGCGCCCGCGCATGCGTAGTAGCACCCGCGCCCGCGCATGCGCCGTAGCCCCCGCGCCCGCGCATGCGCCGTAGACCCCGCGCATGCGCAGTAGCACCCGCGCCCGCGCATGCGCAGTAGCCACCGCGCCCGCGCATGCGCCGTAGCCACCGCGCCCGCGCATGCGCCGTAGCCACCGCGCCCGCGCATGCGCCGTAGCCACCGCGCCCGCGCATGCGCAGTACACCCCACGCCCGCGCATGCGCAGTAGCCACCGCGCCCCCGCATGCGCAGTAGCCACCGCGCCCCCGCATGCGCAGTAGCCCCCGCGCCCGCGCATGCGCAGTAGCCACCGCGCCCGCGCATGTGCCGTAGCCACCGCGCCCGCGCATGCGCCGTAGCGCCCGCGCCCGCGCATGCGCAGTAGCCCCCGCGCCCGCGCATGCGTAGTAGCCACCGCGCCCGAGCATGCGCAGTACACCCGCGCCCGCGCATGCGCAGTAGCCACCGCGCCCGCGCATGCGCAGTAGCACCCGCGCCCGAGCATGCGCCGTAGCCACCGCGCCCGCGCATGCGCCGTAGACCCCGCGCATGCGCAGTAGCACGCGCGCCCGCGCATGCGCAGTAGCCACCGCGCTGGCGCATGCGCAGTAGCCACCGCGCCCGCGCATGCGCCGTAGCCACCGCGCCCGCGCATGCGCAGTACACCCCGCGCCCGCGCATGCGCAGTAGCCACCGCGCCCGCGCATGCGCCGTAGCCCCCGCGCCCGCGCATGCGTAGTAGCACCCGCGCCCGCGCATGCGCCGTAGCCACCGCGCCCGCGCATGCGCCGTAGACCACGCGCGTGCGCAGTCGCACGCGCGCCCGCGCATGCGCAGTAGCCACCGCGCCCGCGCATGCGCCGTAGCCACCGCGCCCGCGCATGCGCAGTACACCCCACGCCCGCGCATGCGCAGTAGCCACCGCGCCCCCGCATGCGCAGTAGCCACCGCGCCCCCGCATGCGCAGTAGCCCCCGCGCCCGCGCATGCGCAGTAGCCCCCGCGCCCGCCCATGTGCCGTAGCCACCGCGCCCGCGCATGCGCAGTAGCCACCGCGCCCGCGCATGCGCAGTAGCCACCGCGCCCGTGCGGGCGTGCCGAGTGGGGGCTCCGCGCAGAGGGGCAGCGCGCCCGCGCATGATGCGCAGAGGTTTCTTTCGGACCTGGGCTGCATTTCCATCCCCCGCTCTGGGAGTCAGCCGGTACGTTAGGAGCGAGCCGATCCCGCTCCCTGAGACACAAGGGCTTGCTCGAGGAGACTGTTCCTGTTCCTCTCTTCCAGCCACTCTGCTCTCCCCAAAACACCCATTTCCTCGGAGCTCCTCTGCAACTGCATTTCCATGGACCCAGGGCTCCAGAAGCTGCAGAGTCGTGCAATGGGGTTTTTTTGGGAAGGGACCTTAAGCTCTTGCACTTCCACCTCTGTCATGAGAATCTCAGGGCTCTAAGACTCACAGAACCATTTGGGCTTGGAAGGACCTTCAAGCTCATCCAGTGCCAGCGCTGCCACGGGCAGGGACACCTCCCACTGTCCCGGGCTGCTCCCAGCCCCAGTGTGCAGCCTGGCCTGGAACATTCCAGGGCATCCAGGGGCAAATCCCCCTCTCTGGGCAGACAGAAGGAGCTAAACCTGGCTATTCCTGAGGGAGTGATGGCAGCACAGCCGAGTCCTGCATCCCTGATTCCCACGGGGAATCTCCATGTCCTTCCTGCTATGGGATCCAGGAGTTGCAGTAGGATTTTTGTGTTTGGTGCTGCATTCCCAGCATGGCAGAAGCTGTCACGCTCGGAAACACAGCCAGTGTGACAAGGTTTTGCTCCCTTTCTGCTTTGTTTTTGCTGTGTTTTGTTTCTCTCGACAGCTGGCTTAGAACTTGTGTGTTGCTGTTTAGACATCAAGCTTTGGGGCTGAGGTTTTTTTATTCCCAAGTGCTTGCTGGCAGTAAAAATACACTTCACATCTGCAGTGTGTGCACGTGGCTTGGGCTGTGGATTCACACTTCTGGGGCAAAAAGAAGTCCCTTCACACCTGTGCTGCTGGTGGTGTCCCCTGTGAGAAGTTTGGTGGCTCGTTTGTGGCTCTCTCAGTTGTTCCCTTTCACAGAGCTCGGCATTTCTCCCCTTTTCAGTTTCATCCTGCAGAGCTTCGTTCCTGCTGCCGCAGCGTGTTCTGAACCCTCCGCTCGCAGCCTGGGGGTGCCTTTTGTGCTGCTCCTCCGTGGGGCTGCCTTGAGAGCGGAATCAAGGTTGGAAAAGACCTCGGAGATCACTGAGTGCAACCAGCACCAGCACGGCCGGCGCTGACCACGTCCGCCCATGCCACAGCCACAGGTGTTGGAGCACTCCCAGGGGTGGGCACTCCAAACCTCCCTGGGCAGCTGTGCCAAGGCCTGAGCGCCCTTTCCATGGAGGAATTTCCCCAATATCCACCCTGAGCCTCCCCTGGCCCAGCCTGAGGCCGTTCCCTCTCCTCCTGTCCCTGTTCCCTGCGAGCAGAGCCCGACCCCCCCGGCTGCTCCCTCCTGTCAGGGACTTGTCCAGAGCCACAAGGTCCCCCCTGAGCCTCCTTTGCTCCGGGCTGTGCCCCTTTCCCAGCTCTCTCAGGAACTCTCCAGCCCCTTGCCAGCTCCGTTCCCTTGCCTGGACTCGCTCCAGCCCCTCCGTGTCCCTCTTGTCCCAGAGGTGCTGCCAGCACTGCAGGTGCCCCAGCAGTGCCAGCACAGGGACGGGCCCAGCGCCCCGCGCATGCGCAGTGGGGGGTGAGGGGGGCCCAGTTCTCCCGCGCATGCGCAGTGGTGTGGGGGTAGGGCCAGCGCGTCCGCGCATGCGTAGTAGCACCCGCGCCCCCGCATGCGCAGTAGCCACCGCGCCCGCGCATGCGCCGTAGCACCCGCGCCCGCGCATGCGCAGTAGCCCCCGCGCCCGCGCATGCGTAGTAGCACCCGCGCCCGCGCATGCGCCGTAGCCACCGCGCCCGCGCATGCGCCGTAGACCCCGCGCATGCGCAGTAGCACCCGCGCCCGCGCATGCGCAGTAGCCACCGCGCCCGCGCATGCGCCGTAGCCACCGCGCCCGCGCATGCGCCGTAGCCACCGCGCCCGCGCATGCGCCGTAGCCACCGCGCCCGCGCATGCGCAGTACACCCCACGCCCGCGCATGCGCAGTAGCCACCGCGCCCCCGCATGCGCAGTAGCCACCGCGCCCCCGCATGCGCAGTAGCCCCCGCGCCCGCGCATGCGCAGTAGCCCCCGCGCCCGCGCATGTGCCGTAGCCACCGCGCCCGCGCATGCGCAGTAGCCACCGCGCCCGCGCATGCGCGGTAGCCACCGCGCCCGTGCGGGCGTGCCGAGTGGGGGCTCCGCGCAGAGGGGCAGCGCGCCCGCGCATGATGCGCAGAGGTTTCTTTCGGACCTGGGCTGCATTTCCATCCCCCGCTCTGGGAGTCACCCGGTGCGTTAGGAGCGAGCCGATCCCGCTCCCTGAGACACAAGGGCTTGCTCGAGGAGACTGTTCCTGTTCCTCTCTTCCAGCCACTCTGCTCTCCCCAAAACACCCATTTCCTCGGAGCTCCTCTGCAACTGCATTTCCATGGACCCAGGGCTCCAGAAGCTGCAGAGTCGTGCAATGGGGTTTTTTTGGGAAGGGACCTTAAGCTCTTGCACTTCCACCTCTGTCATGAGAATCTCAGGGCTCTAAGACTCACAGAACCATTTGGGCTTGGAAGGACCTTCAAGCTCATCCAGTGCCAGCGCTGCCACGGGCAGGGACACCTCCCACTGTCCCGGGCTGCTCCCAGCCCCAGTGTGCAGCCTGGCCTGGAACATTCCAGGGCATCCAGGGGCAAATCCCCCTCTCTGGGCAGACAGAAGGAGCTAAACCTGGCTATTCCTGAGGGAGTGATGGCAGCACAGCCGAGTCCTGCATCCCTGATTCCCACGGGGAATCTCCATGTCCTTCCTGCTATGGGATCCAGGAGTTGCAGTAGGATTTTTGTGTTTGGTGCTGCATTCCCAGCATGGGCAGAAGCTGTCACGCTCGGAAACACAGCCAGTGTGACAAGGTTTTGCTCCCTTTCTGCTTTGTTTTTGCTGTGTTTTGTTTCTCTCGACAGCTGGCTTAGAACTTGTGTGTTGCTGTTTAGACATCAAGCTTTGGGGCTGAGGTTTTTTTATTCCCAAGTGCTTGCTGGCAGTAAAAATACACTTCACATCTGCAGTGTGTGCACGTGGCTTGGGCTGTGGATTCACACTTCTGGGGCAAAAAGAAGTCCCTTCACACCTGTGCTGCTGGTGGTGTCCCCTGTGAGAAGTTTGGTGGCTCGTTTGTGGCTCTCTCAGTTGTTCCCTTTCACAGAGCTCGGCATTTCTCCCCTTTTCAGTTTCATCCTGCAGAGCTTCGTTCCTGCTGCCGCAGCGTGTTCTGAACCCTCCGCTCGCAGCCTGGGGGTGCCTTTTGTGCTGCTCCTCCGTGGGGCTGCCTTGAGAGCGGAATCAAGGTTGGAAAAGACCTCGGAGATCACTGAGTGCAACCAGCACCAGCACGGCCGGCGCTGACCACGTCCGCCCATGCCACAGCCACAGGTGTTGGAGCACTCCCAGGGGTGGGCACTCCAAACCTCCCTGGGCAGCTGTGCCAAGGCCTGAGCGCCCTTTCCATGGAGGAATTTCCCCAATATCCACCCTGAGCCTCCCCTGGCCCAGCCTGAGGCCGTTCCCTCTCCTCCTGTCCCTGTTCCCTGCGAGCAGAGCCCGACCCCCCCGGCTGCTCCCTCCTGTCAGGGACTTGTCCAGAGCCACAAGGTCCCCCCTGAGCCTCCTTTGCTCCGGGCTGTGCCCCTTTCCCAGCTCTCTCAGGAACTCTCCAGCCCCTTGCCAGCTCCGTTCCCTTGCCTGGACTGGCTCCAGCCCCTCCGTGTCCCTCTTGTCCCAGAGGTGCTGCCGGCACTGCAGGTGCCCCAGCAGTGCCAGCACAGGGACGGGCCCAGCGCCCCGCGCATGCGCAGTGGGGGGTGAGGGGGGCCCAGTTCTCCCGCGCATGCGCAGTGGTGTGGGGGTAGGGCCAGCGCGCCCGCGCATGCGCAGTGGGGGTGGGGGGGGGGGGAGGGGGGGGGGGGCCGTCCAGCTCTCCCGCGCATGCGCAGTGGGGGGTGGGGGGGGGCTTAGCGTGCCAGCGCATGCGTAGTGGGTAGGGCCTACAGAATTCCAGTGGTAGCAGCAGGAACTTCTGTTCTTTACTGGCAGGGCTGTGCCATGAAGGGGAGCTCGGAGATATTGGTCAGCTCAGGGAATGAGCCTGGCTCATGGTAAGGAAATTCACTGTGCAGTTACTTTGGGCCCTTTCTCTCCTTCTCCTTCTCCTTCTCCTTCTCCTTCTCCTTCTCCTTCTCCTTCTCCTTCTCCTTCTCCTTCTCCTTCTCCTTCTCCCTTTCTTCCCAACACCAGTTCCAGACCTCAGTATAATCCATGTTCCCACAGCCTGACCTTGCAGTTTTCCCAGTTTAGCAGCCCCAGCCACACTTGCAGCCTCTCTGTCTGGACTTTGTCTTGCTGAAATCTCCCTTTGTTGATCCTTTGCTGCCTCACCTTTTATCCAGCAATAACGTGCAGTGGGTGGAAGCTTCTCAGAATTCCCTCCCTGTTCCACTGGAAACATTCCCAAGTGGAAGCAGCTGCACTGCCCATCAGCACTTGCCTGCTTTTAGGGGTGGTTGAGGCATGAAGGATGCAACAAATGGAGTTGGCTCCAAGGGGATGAAATGCTCCCCCTGAGGCTGCTCAGAGAGCTGGAGCTGAGGAATCCGGGTGGGAATCACTCCAAGAAAAAGGAAGGAAAAGAGAGCAGAGGAACAGGGATGCAATTCCAACCTCTCCAAGGACTGGGATGGGCACATTCACCAACACCATTTAATCTAGACACGATTTCTTCTTTGCCTCTGGCTGCCAGGAGCAGGATGAGCAGTTTAATGAGTTTAAATAGTGAATAGTTTAATTAGCTGGAAGAGACTGGATCAATAGCTGCTTAAACAAACAACTGGATCCCTGTTTCCAAGCTTGGATGTAGTTTTGGAAGGTTCCTGGCAGTTTGGCAGGGATTAGTGATGCTGAGAATGTGCTTTTTTGTGGGTTTGGGGCTTTTACTCCTGTTCACGTGGCTGCTCTTTTTCATGTTGAGTGGAAAACAGGAGGGAAAGAGCAACGATGGAAGGAATTCCACTCTTGCTGCTTCAAGGGATGGATCAGGAAGGGAACAGGCTGCAGGGAATTTGGAGTGCAAACTGAGATCTCTCCGATATTTTCGGCTCAGTCAGTCCATCAGTGCTTGGTGGCTGTTTAGGCCACGTGCAAGGTGAATGATGGTGCACATGGCAGAGCTGCTGGTGGCTCCTTCCCCTGCCCGGCTGTCAGTCACCCTGCAGGGTGCTGGAGCAGCGTGCCAGAGGCCGTGGATCCTATGGATCCCATGGATCCCAGGGGCGTGATCAGGAGCCTGGGCCTGCTGGCCACTCCTTGCTCTCTCTTACCCTGATTTTTCAGCTCTGCAGCGAATCCAGCTTGAGTTTTTCAACCCCCTAGAAACCCAGGGACCTTTCATGTCTGTTCTCAGATCTGGGATTTAAATCCAGCCCTTATCAAAGCACCCCGTGACCAGGCAGGCCCTGAATCCCAGCAGGGATCTGATAAAGAGGGACCTGACATCCTAAAGAAACCCTTTGAAATCCTGCTGGGATTGATTTGTATCCATAATGGAGCCCCGAGCTCTCTGCCAGGGAGAGATGAAGCTGCTCCTTTGCTTTATTATCCTCAGGCCCTTCCCAGCTTTGAGGGAAATTCAGTCCCTCTTCAAGCCCCAAAATCATGGAAAAGCTCCTTTGTATCCTCTCCACAGCCCCTACGTGGATTAATCAACTTTTTATTTGATATGGTGTCATTCTCCTTTTTTTTTCCATGGATAAAACTCCATGGTGAGCAATCAGAGCAGAAATAGGAAATGCAGGAGTCTTGGATTCCACAGTGGGATTAACTTCCCTTTTCTGCTCTCTTTCAGGACAGGAAAAACCACTGAACTCGCCCCATCTTTGGGACCAAGAGCTTTGGTGCTGGAGTAGGCAAAGCCAGCTAGGGCCCCCCTTGTCCTGCCCATGGTGTGGGTCAGGGACAGGCTCCTCTTCTCCTCTGTGCTGGGATGAACTGCCTAGGGAATGCTATTTCTGACAGCCCGGTCCTAGCCCCGGCTACTGGAAATGGGCAGAGGTGAAGAGGCAAGTGCCAGAGTTGCTTGGGGATGATGGAATTGTGGTGTTTGGCTGTGCCCAGAGGGGCAGGTTGGGCATTTCTGTGTGTCTGAGGACCGGTTTGGGTGCTGGGGAGCCCGGGGAGCCGAGCTCTCAGTGCATTCCCAGCTCTCCCAGTGGTGGGAGCTGGTGCAGGGCTGGGTGACAGCCTCTGGTCGGGCTCGGGGCAGGCCCTGGCCCCGGCACAGACACGCTGGGGTGGTTTGGGGACGCTTGGGGAGCAATGGGAAGAAAATGAGGGATGGTGCTGGGCGGAGCGATCGGCCTGCGCTCGTGTCAACGCAGCCGTGCAGGGCACTGGGATCTGGGTAAAACACCGGCTCTCCTGGTGTTCAGGGATGCAAGGTCTGAGGGACTGGATTTACTTGGGGTTTTCCAGGACAGCAGGAACAAGAGGAAATGTGGTGCCAGAGGTGCGTCCCATCAGGTTGCAGTTCCCTCTTTCCCATTTCCATTTCCTCCTCAGTGCAGGTGTCCCCTGCAGCCCATGAGCACGGGGCCGGTGACAACTCTCTGTCTGTAGAGGGATTCCTTATGGAACAAGGGCAGATGACACTTGTGTGAGGCTTACGACTGTTAGATTTAGACCAGGATGGGTTTAAGGAAAACTAGAACCGTGTGTTAATCTTACTGGTCAATGAACAAATCGAATCCACACTTCTGTAAGAAAAAATAGAGTGTATGGAGCATATAGAAGAAGCTGGTTTTGCCTGCTGCTGCTGCTTGGCTTTATCATGTAACCCCGTTCGAACTCTGCCTTCAAGACAGCTGTGAGACCGTGAAATAAAGAACTTAGCAGAACAGCAGCCTCCTCTGCTCTTTCACCCTGGTCCGAGAAGGAGGGGTACCCTGTCAAAGGCTCAACACTTGCCTTTCTGACTTTGTTTCTAAATTTCTACCTTTCTAATTTTGTTTGTTTCTAATTTTTTTGTTTGCTTGTTTCTAGCTTTGTTTGTTTTCAACTTTCTCCCTTTAGAAATTTGTTTGTTTCTTGTATTTTACCTCTTTGTTTGTTTCTAAATTTCTGCCGTTGTAACTTTGTTTCTAACTTTCTACTTTTAAAATTTCATTTGTTTTTAACTTTTTACCATTCCTCCCAGCGAGGGCTGTGTGCAGAATACTAAAACCTGTTAAGTTCTTCACTTTTACGTCTATAGGCAAATGCTACTGATTTAGATGTAAATTCATTTGGAAATAAGCCAGCCCTCTCTGTCTACTCTGTCGCATACAGCAATATAAGAAGCTGGGAATAGAGATCCGCAGGTTTTGAGAATAAGGAGCCGGCGTTTTTCTGTAGGAAGGAAAGCAGCAAGCGCCTGGCCGCAGGAGCCGAGACGCTCGGGCTGCAGGAGCTGCAGAGCGCCCGGAGCCGGCTTTTCCCTGTGCTCTGTGCCTGCCCCCGGGCTGAGCTGGGCGGCGCTGCTGCCGCCTGGTGGCGAGAGCGCGGCACTGCCGCCCCCGACACGGCGCCCCGGCGCTGCTGCCGCCCGGTGCCGGCTGAGCCGAGAGGGCGGCGGCCTCGGTGGCTGCCGAGCGTGGCAAGGAGCGGGAGCGAGCGGGGCCGGGTCTGTCAGCGGAGGGGAGGGGCGAAGGGCGGTTCGCAGCGCCAAGGGACACGGCCGTGCATGAGCGGGGCCACAGCTATGGAAAGGAGCGGGCGCCGTGCGGGGCGGTGACCGCGGGGAATGACAGCGCGGGGGGCGGCCCGGCGGGGCCGGTTTTGCCGGGCAGCAGAGGCGCGGTCGCAGCGCGACCCGGGCGGGAGGCACCGGGCGGGCACGGTCGGAATCGAGCCGCCCGCGTGTCGCTCTCAAGGAGGCGGCTCGGAAAGGAAGGCGCAGTTCCGCGCTCTCGGGACGGCGTTAAGTGACGTTTTTATTAGAATATGACAGTATTTATTTGATTTTATTATTTTATTATCTGCCAGGACCTTGCAGAAGGTGGTTTACACTTCCGCCACACTCAAGATGGCGGACGCAGTAGGCCCCCTGCGAGAGGTGTCCCTGCCGATGCCTGCCGCCGGTCGCGGAGCCGTCGGCCGCCTCCGGCGCGGCTGACCCCGCCAGCCGTGTCCTCGCACCGGGAAGCACGGCGGAAAATCGCGCGGAAAGCGCGGGGCCGGCGTCGGAGTCCGGGCCGGATTCAGGCAGCCGAATAGACAGAAGCCCTTGTGAGGGGCGGCGGGGGCCCTAAGTGTACCACACTAAAGATGGCGGCTCGACCGGAAGTGGCTTCTGCCAGCACCCAAGATGGCGGCGAAGGGAGGAAGTTACGTCACTGCCACACTAAAGATGGCGGTCGTGTGCACTGTTTTCTGACCTTCTCAATATGGCGGCAGGGAAGCCCCCCCCCCCCCCCCCCCCCCAAGCTGCGTCTATTCGGCTGCCTGAACGCGACGCCGACGCCGACGCCAGCCCAGCGCTTGCGCGCAATTTTCTGAGGCGTTTCCCGCTACGCGGACACCGACTGTGGGGTCAGCGGCGCCTGGGGCAGGCGGGAGCATTCAGGCAGTCGAATAGACGGACCGGAGCGGAGGGGAGGGGGGGTATTTCCGGCCGCCATCTTGAGAAGGTCGAATAGCCACATCGGTGCGGTACCGGTGACTTCCGCCCTTCTTCGCCAGGAGCGGCGATGGCGGGGAGCCCGGGGAGCAGCGCTGCCGGGCCGGGGGCACCGGGCTCGGAGGTGAGCGGGGAACGGGGACAGCCCCGAGCGGACGGTGGGGGCCGCGGGGGATCGGTATTCCGGCCCAGGGATGAATGTTCCGGCACAGGGGTGGCTGTCCCGGCACAGGGATGCGTTCCTGGACTGTCTAATAATATTGTTTAACGATCGTGCAAGGAGATCTGTATAAAAAAATCCTCCGTGGTCATCCTTCTCCCAGCCCCGCTGTGTTTTCAGGATCTTGGGGGAAGAGTTTGGGTCTGGACAAGGCTCTCGGGCACAGGGTGGGATTCTTGGGGTGCAGGGCCAGGATTTGGACTCGATGCTCCCTGTGGGTCCCTTGCAGCCCAGGAAATGCTGCGATCCTGTGCCTCTGAGGGTGAAATAAAGGGGAGCGGTGGGGTTTGTGCCCGCTGTGTTCACGGCCCCGCCGGCTCAGGGCGGGTTAAAGGCGCAGCTGCCCCGAGACAGCGGGACCGGCCGGGGCTGCTCGCTCCCGGTGCTGCCGCCTCGTGGGGAGAGCCCGGCACTGCAGCCCGGAACGGCGCTGGACCACGGGATGGGCGTGGAACAGCAGCGCAGGGGATGCTGAGGCAGCCCAGGGAATGCTGCGGTCCCAGGGAAGGCTGAGGCGTCCCCTGCCCGGGGCACTCGGCAGCAAACCCCTGATGTTGAGCAGAAAAAGGAAAGTTCTGGGTTAGTGGGAGGAGGTTTCTGGAATGGAGCTGGGACAGGTGCTGATCCACGCATGGAATCACGGGCTGGTTTGGCTTGGAAGGGACCACCAGGATCATTTACACTCTGTTTGTTGTCTGATTGCACAGCGAAGAACATCCAGAACTGCCACCTCACCCTCACGGACAGCAGGAATGTCTTCCATAGCTCTTGTTTTGGAATGGGAATGGCTGTTGGGAGCTCTGGCAGGACCAGGTAAGAAGAGAAATGGGATCATTGTGGCTGCTGCTGGAGGTGGTTTTCTGCTTTCCGGCTGTTCTTCTCATTGATCCTTTCACAGCAGTGTTCTAGGGCACATTTGAGGGTAATTCCAGGAATTTGAAACCAGATAAAAACTGGTGGGGAAAAAATGTGAACGCGATCCATTTCTGGTAGTTCCAAGCTTCTCCCACAACACCGTTCCAGGGGAAAGCTGATAAAAGGGTAAAGATGCAGAGGAACAAGTGCTGTAAAGCCCCCTGGCGCTCTGAGAGAGCAAACCTTCCAGTAGTCCCAGCAGATCTCTTGGAGAAAGTGTGGGATCGCAAGGTTTTCCAGGAAAGCAAAACAAGGGTGGAGATGAGGGAATAGGCTTCCAGTTCTTCCTTTAGCTGAAAGCCTGGGGGAATTGAGAGGGGCCACAAGAACTGTTTGTGTAGGCAAATGGGAGTTTGGGGGCTGAATCTGAGTTTCCCTCTGGGGCATTTTTGAGGGAAAAGCTGAGGTGCTGTTTAAGGGAGAGAATGCAGATTTTTGGGGTGGAAAAGGTTGAATCAATATTGTAGAGGAAGTAAAACGCTGGGGGTAAAAGTGGATGCAATGTGGAGGGGACAGATTGAATATTTTGGAGGCAAAATGGGGAACTGAGTAGTGGAGAGATGGGGAACATTTTGGAGGCAACACTTGACAAACTCTCTGGGGTGGAGAACGACCACATTGAGGGAAAAATGAGGTGATGAGCAGTGGGCACGTAGGGAAGGTCGTGGGGGTAAATCTTGAGAAAAGCCCCGTGGTATTCAAGAAATCCTTGGAAGCAGGACTGAGGAATTCAGTGGTGGAAAAATAGGGGAATTTTGCGGGGGTAAAACTTTAAAAGATCTAAGAGTTGAGAGTGTGTGTTTTTAGGTAGAAAGGATGTCTTGTTGAAGTTGGGCGTCTGGATTGTGGCATTTATGGATCCAGAAAGTAGAAGATAAAGGAGACTCCCAAAGCCTCGGTAGCTGTGTTAAGAAATCCGTCCCAGGGAAGAAAGGTACCTAAACCTCCTAGAAGTAGGGACTAATTGGCATGGGAAGGGGAAAACCCACCCCCAGTGGGAGAGAGCACGCCGGGTAAGGGAAGAGAAGGATGCCCTTAAGAAGAAGTAGGGAAGGTGAATTTCTCGGCTTGCTGAAATGTATCAAAAAGTTTGGAATCTGGGTCTGTGTGGAGGCCGGGATTTTCTCAGCCATATGCAGAGCCCAGCACTAGGAATAAAGGAATTCCAGGCTTTACAACGCCAAAAATGCAGTACCAGAGAGTTCTGTTATCCCGAGGACTTGGGGGATACTTGGCAAAAATTTTCGGGGGCCCAGGCTGGACCGAGCTTTTAACGCTCCCCGGATTCACGGGATCGGGGATTCCGGCGTGCCCTGCACGGGTTTTTTCAGGGAAGTCCCAAATCCTTCGTGTGAGCACGAAGCAGAATCCCCTGGGAGCTGTGAAGGCAACAGGATATTTCTTGGGAATTTTGAAGGGTTGGGTGAGTCCTCAGTGTTAGGTTGGAATGAACGCAAATTGTCCGGGAGTTGCTGGTTTGGGGATGGCCGGGTCTGGGTTTGGATTTGTGGGCACCGAGTGTTCCTTGTGTCAGCTTTAGGTCTTCTGGATTGGTGGGAATTGTCAGAGAAAAGAGAAGGCAATTGAAATGCGGAGCTCCATTCCCGGAGAAATGGTCGGGATGGGAGAGGAAAGGCTGTGGAGCTGCTGGGAGCTCGTGGAGAACGAAAGGATCTGAGGCCTGGAGGCAAAAGCTGTGGAACAAAGCCTGAAAAGGGTGTGGGGTGGGGCGGGAGGGGAAGGAGGGCACCGTGGTGGGGGGAAAGAGGGAAAGGATCCCTGCTCCGGGAATCCAGCAGGGACCAGGAGAGGATCATTTTCCATCCACTGCTCTCAGTGGAATCCTAATAAGGACGGTGGAAGGGAAGTGATTCGTTTGTTCTTAGGTTTGGAATGAAAGGTGCTCTTCCAGAGGGGACTATTGACCTGTTAAAATTCTGTTGGATACAGGAAAAGAGGAAGCAAGCAGCTGGGGAATGAAGGGGTGGATTTTTTGGTGGATACAGGGAAAGACACGGGAAGGGGCTCTCAAGTAAAATACACCTCACGGGCAGCACCAGGAGAAGCCTCAAGTGCCCTTTTTTTCCAAGCTCTGACATTCCAGAGGAGTAAGCAGTGGTCAGCCCATCACTTTCTGTATTCCTTGGATGCCCAGTGCTTTGTTGGGAAGAGATAATATTTGGAAATGAACAAATCCGGGGATGTAATTTCCTGATAGTAAAGCCCCAGAGAGCCTGGTTTTGATATCCTTCCAGCACCCAAACGCAGCAGAGGGAATCCTGGCGGAGCTGGAAAACGCTGTCGCTCCGTCGGTGGAATTCCTGGGAACTGGAAAGCAGCAGAAGCAGCAAGAACAGAGTTGGAAGCAGGCTCCAGCCGGGTAAGGCAGACACCAAATCCTTTGGAACTGGGCAGGGGTGGGAAGAATGAATTCTTACATTTGTAGCCCAGGGATTCCTGAGCAGGATCCCGGCAGGGAAGACTGCAGGGATCAGGCTGGGGCCTGATCGCAGCTGGGGGCAGCGAGCCTTGGAATTGGCTGAAGGGAAGAAAGAGGGATCCTTTGAGCACAAGGATCAGGTGTCAAATGCGGAGATGGCATCAGACAATTCCTCGGGAGGGTTTAGTTCCTGGGCCAAATCGATCTCCTGCCTTGTGAAGGAGCTCAGAGAGCTGGGAAGAGCCCAAGCAACGCAGGGAATGCACCGGCAGATGAAAGTGCCGGGGAACGGTGGGGAAAAGCATCCGAACAGGGGGCCTCGTTTTGTACAGGGACGGTACAAAAAATTGTCCGAAAGAATAGGAATGGAATGGGATTTTACGTATTCCTCGGAGGCCACAATCCAGTGGGAAGGCTGAGAGAAAGAAACAAGGCCTAAAAAGGCAGATGAGCCAAATCTGCCCAAAGCCTCCAATGGCCACATTCCCTGGCATTGCTGAGGACTTCAGCCAAGCTCCAAGCAAAAGGTGAGCCCCTGATTTTGGTGCCAAGGGAAACTCCAAGTTAAGAACGATCCAAATATGAAGCGCTTCTCACAAAACTCAGCTTTGCAAACCTTTCTTTGGGCTAAAAAAGAAAAGATGGGAATGCCCTTGGCAGAAAAGCAGCTGTGAGGCACAGCAGGCTTCAAATGCCTGTCAGCAGGAGCTCCAGGAGAAACGGCTGCTGGCTCCGGGCATCCTGGGCTTTCCAGGCAGGTTTTGTAGCGGATTGCAAGGCAGTTTTCCTGCCTCTGGGGGGTGGCACCTGCATCCCGCTGGAAAGGGAAAATGTGGAGAGAGGGGCAAGCGGGAAGACGGTTGCTGATGTGTGTCCTTGGATCGCAGTTCCTCCCGGTGAGTCTGTGCTGCTGGAAGTTTGAAGGAGATCAGTCCTGGAGTACGTGTGGGTTCACCTGTGGGGTTTGGGAGCGACGCTGGCCATGAAATTCCAGGGATGTTCCCTTTGCTGGAGTGAGAAGCAGTGGAAGCACTTTGCTGTCTGCTTCTTCATTGCCTTCGCCTCGGTCCCCTGGGGCTCCAGGTAATCCCCTCTCACCTTTGCTTTTCCAAGGGTCTCTAAATGAGGGCTTGAGCTTTGGTGTAGCTCCCTTTACAGGGAAGATCTGTTCCAGGAAAGGTCTCCTGGTCTGGACCGATGGCGTTGCAGGAAGAGCAGGAAACCCCGCAGCTCCTGTGGCTCCCTCATCCGATTTGCCTGCAGGCAGCAGCAAGGATCATTCCCAAGTGTCATCCCCTGGCTCCGTGACTCGGTGAGGTTGTGTTCCCCCAAAGGCCAGGGGCCGCTTTGTTTTGCGGCTCACGAAAGTCCAGCTCGGTGGTGCT